>NW_015505395.1:287335-297431 GCF_001515645.1 Sinocyclocheilus grahami | reverse complement strand
CACAGATATGGTCTAAAGCACCAACCTGTAATACACATACACACACACACACACACACACACCACAGATATGGTCTAAAGCACCATCATGTCATACACACACACACACACAAGGTTGCCTATTTCACGGAAATGTGCTACTTAGAAAAAAAGGCAAATGTTTCATAGAATGACTTGAGTGCATTTTCATGAAGGTACTAGAGGAAAGGATGATAATGCTGAAATTATGTTGAAGCTTTAATAGAGTTGCACTTATATAACACATAATCCACTGAAACAGTAGGTGTGCATGAACCCACCATCAGTCTAGACGTCAAACTACGAGGAACTAAAGGAGAGGAGGATGTGTCGTAGCAGCGTACACTAACTCAATATGATGAGATCTGAAATCTGCAGCTTGGGACGCGTCTGGCCTTCATAGGGACACATGTACTCGTGTAAAGCTACATTCCAGGGCTCATCTACTTACATGTCCAGCAGTACACTGGGTAACTTTTAATTTAGTTTGCAAATTCAATTTTGCAAGTTTTGTTGGAAGCGTCTTCCTGCTGATTGGATCCCATTAGCGTTTCTGGACAGATCACTTTAGGGATGAAACAATGCACCGTGAGCCGGTTGAAAATCGATTCAAATATGTGACGATTCAAATCGGTTGAGATGTTAAATGAATCGCAATACATTTGGGGAGTTTATATGAATGTATCTCTGAGGGGAACTGACTGTCTTTAGAAAAGTCTAGATGATATTTTCTTTTCATCTCGTCTCTGTATAATTCATATTAAAGCAGCGGTAACCATGGAAACGCTGTATCTGCTGTTCCATAAGCGCCACCTGCTGTCTGAGTTTGAATCTGCGTCTCATTCAGAGCTTCTGCTCTTTGTTTCGTGCACATGTTTTATGTAGTATAGTTTCACAAAATTACGAGTTAAAATGTCAAATTATGCAATCTAATTTAGATTGAAAAATCTGCTCATGTTGCATGTATTCAGCATCTTTGTTTGGATTGCGATTCAAATGCAGTGGTTGCCTCTAATTTTGAATGGAAAGAGCACAGGTAGCCTTTGTTTATATGAAGATATTTTTTTGTCTTATTTATTTGATTAGATTTAGGGTTTGTTTTAAAATTTCAATTTAGTTTTGTTATTTGACATATTTCTGTTTCACAAAGAAATTGTGCAGCATTTTGTCCAAGCAATAATAAAAGGACACCTTTTCATTTATAATTTGTCTTAAATCTAATTGCGTTTAGAAAAAATCGTGAGAAAATCGAATCGTGAAATCAGTATCGTGAATCTAATCATGAGTTGAGTGAATCGTTACATCCCTACTTTCACACATACATTTTATAATGGAAGCCTATTTTAATGATTGTATCCCAATCACACATGTCTACTGCTCTCTAAAAGTATCTATTTTGCCAGTGATGAGAAATAATGTTTTAGTATGAATTCAAATTACCTTAGAAATAAAAACATCATGTGTTTTCAAATTTCTTTCTTTATAATAAAAAAAGGAAGCATTTTAGCGCTCTTTCGACAAAATGAATCAAACTTAAATGCATTTAAAAAAGTAAAATAAAATAAAATAAAACAAAAAAACAAAACAAAATATTAGCCCAAGACTGCATGCTTTAAATATCAACTACAAATAATATACCTCCAGGGAATTAAATAAATAAATAAATTACATAGTATGCAAAAAATTCAATATATGCCTAAAATGTTAATGTTGAAAATGATAAGGATATGCAGTGAATGAGAGATAATTTATTATAAATAATAAATTAAAAAGAAAATACAATTTAATTTGAATAATTTAAAAAAATGAAAATTAAATAATATTTATTTATTAATGTATTCATTATAAATGTTGTAATATGTTTTACATTTTATTATTTATCATTTATAATATATTTTCTCTCATTCCCTGCATATCTTTATTATTTTCAATATTCAAATTTTTGCCATATATTTTATTATACATACTATCTTGGCTTGGGATTCACTAATCCATACTACACACTATAAAAATATCGGAGTACATTTTACAATAAATTACTATACTAATATAATAGTATGTCTACCTCAAATATTTAATTCAATGTATTCATTGCTCTTTCTTTGTAATTATTTGTGAAATTTATTAGCAATTTTTGAGTGTAATTTTTTTTCAGGGTATAGGATGGACATTATGTGAATTGCCTAACAGATCAATCAAACATACAGGGCAACAGACAGATGGACAATGCCAAAATACCCTGAGGTGAAATAGTGAGACAATAACACAGTAACCCTGGGCAAACACGGCCACTCTATCAGTGTCAGCTGATCTTTCATGATCTCTAAAACTATATAACTATATGACACGATCCCAAACAATTGATGTTTGATCCAAACGCTAGATCAATAACCCCTACTGCAGCATTCAAAACCTCAGGAAAGACTCTAATGCACTCATATTCTCACATCAAGGGTTGAGAATGTGTCTAGAAATGTGCCTTTTGATACTTAAATGACATTTGGGAGATCTTCGACATTTACAGACCTTTCCCCTGTCCGATCGGCCATTTCTTGCATGGACTAATTGGTCATTCACCTATTTTTTTTCTGTAATAATTCCAGGGCGGCTTTAATAAAGCGTGCTTTGAGAATGGTTTTATCTCTAATCTGTTTTCGCACTCCTCCAGGATCAATACGAGGCAGCTTTAGCCGTGTGAATCAATGCGCTTCCACTGCTGGGCCGCTACCTTGGCCCGATAACTCTGCCCAGGTTCCACATCTGTCACGGTTTGATCTAGATACGTCAGAGTCTATTCCCCCCAAGGAAAGTGACCGGATCACTCTCTTTATGCAACCTTGAATGGTTATTTGCTGCTTTAAAAGCCTACAGCACCTTTGATTGGCTACAGGGAGTTGGGTTATTGCTCCATTGCCATTCCAGAGTGCTCAGAAGACCATTTTAGACTTGTATGAAAAGTATGATGGCACATATAATGCAGTAACATTATATCAACTGCAGTATTTCTTCACTATCTGAACCCGCATTGGTAGCCACTGCATCATGTCACTATGAATTTGAATAAAGTCGTACAGCCTTAGTTGCTCATGTTGCTTCGAATCTCCATTAAAAATAAATGGCTTTTAGTGGCTTTGTCGCTTCAAATTGTTGTCAGTGTGAACGAACCTTAAGGCTTCATTTGGAAATAGGGAAATAATATAAACAGCCAGTAAAATGTTTGGACACACTTGTTTCTCATGATATTAAAATATTTCACTTTGAAGGCTTGAAATTAGTTTTGTAGACAAAGATTTTGGCAAGGTAGCATTTCACATTTTCATTTATTTTATCTTGATGTACTAAAAAAACTAAAAGTAAAACTGAAAATTCATAAAAACTATATAGGCATGAACAACTATTTAAAAATATTTATAAAAATGACTACATCTCACAATAAATTTGTAAACAGGTAATAAAATAATAATAATAATAATAATTCTAGCTATTAATAACAATAATAGTGTCTTAACAATACTAAAATAACACTGGTACATATACTGTGTGAATATGCATTTCAGATTTAAATT
This sequence comes from Sinocyclocheilus grahami, assembly GCF_001515645.1. Classification (NCBI taxonomy): domain Eukaryota; kingdom Metazoa; phylum Chordata; class Actinopteri; order Cypriniformes; family Cyprinidae; genus Sinocyclocheilus; species Sinocyclocheilus grahami. The sequence goes on along the minus strand of NW_015505395.1, from coordinate 293,848 downwards.
ATTATCATGTATATAATACATTTAACTGCGTAAAAGATGAAATCTTGGGGAGTTTTTTTCTCTCCTGTAAATCAGCAAAGAGAGAAAATATTCAGACTCTCGTATTTGTCTGTGAACAGAGCATTAAAATGGATGAGGTTGTGTGTGTATGTGCGGGTCAGTGAAGTGACCCTTGGGGAAATGTAGTGTGGGTAATAAACAAGACACTAAGTGAGTAACCGAATGTTTGTGTGTGTGTGTGTGTGTGTAATGAGACAGTTGTAGAAATGTGACAGCATTGTGCCGGACCTCACAGTAGTTCATCTTAACAATAGCAGCTCCCTATAGACTTTGAGAATGGTTTTATCTCTAATCTGTTTTCGCACTCCTCCAGGATCAATACGAGGCAGCTTTAGCCGTGTGAATCAATGCGCTTGCACTGCTGGGCCGCTACCTTGGCCCGATAACTCTGCCCAGGTTCCACATCTGTCACGGTTTGATCTAGATACGTCAGAGTCTATTCCCCCCAAGGAAAGTGACCGGATCACTCTCTTTATGCAACCTTGAATGGTTATTTTCTGCTTTAAAAGCCTACAGCATCTTCGATTGGCTACAGGGACTTGGGTTATTGCTCCATTGCCATTCCATGCAGCTCAAAAGACCATTTTAGGCTCGTTTGAAAAGCATGATGGCTCATATAATGGCGCGTTCATACTGAGTGCGATTGAAGGACGTTGGCAGGACTCAACTGAAGTATTCCTTCACTATCTGAACTCACATTGGTAGCTGTTGCATCACGTCGCTATGAATTTGAATAAAGTTGTACAGACTTCGTCACACATGTTACCTCAGATCTCCATTAAAAATGAATTACGTGCAGTGGAACGAACTTTAAGGCTTTAATTGGAAATCAGGAATTAATATAAACACTCAGTAAAATGTCTGGACTCACTTTGCTGAATTTATGTTTCTCATGATATTAAACAATTTCAATCTAAAGATGTTTGTTTAAATGCTTGAAATTAGTTATGTAGACAAAAATCTAAAAAAAGCAAACCGACCATAAATATTGACAAATTATTACACATGCATGTTTTTACAGATCAATGATTTTATGTTATTTTACTTATGAATACTAGTTTACAATTATTTATTTTATTAGTCTTTTTCAATCAAAAATCATTCTAATTTCAACAAAAACGACATTTGTTATAATATATAATAATTACATATGTATTCATAATAACAAATGTAATAATAAATAATAAATCTAAATAATAAATATATGTTCTGTTTATAGCTTTATGTAATATAACTAAAATATTATAACTTATATTATAATTTATTTACACTGTATATATGTGTATATACAGTGACTTTAATGCATTTCAGGTAGTTAATTTTTTTTACACTGTGTATATATCAGTTTTAATACAGTTAATTAACAATTATATTAAAAACATTTTGTAACTAAAAATAAAATGAACATTAACTGAAATTAAATATAATACTAAAAAAAATTATTTTGCTAGCTTTACCAAGGCAACATTTCACATTTTCCTTGTTTATTATCTTGATGTACTAAAATAACTAAAACTAAATCTAAAAATACCAGACATATTTAAAAAAAAAAATATATATATATATAAAAAAATACAACAAAACTACTAAAACTTTAACCAAAATTAACATGAAAACAGAAAATATAAAGATAAAAACAAATGTATACTATTAATAAAAAATATAATAGTATCTCAGTGTTACTAAAATAACTCTTGCACAGTACATATACTGTGTGAATGTGACTTTAATGCATTCAAGATTTAAATTATTATTATGCATGCATATAATGCCCTTAAATGAGTAAAAGATAAAACATTTAGCATTAGTTTTTTTTTTTTTTTACAATTTTCCCTATAAATTAGCAAAGAAAGAAACTATTCCAACTCTCGTATTTATCTGTGAACGGAGCATTAAAATGCATGAGGTGATGTGTGTTTGTACGGGTCAGTGAAGTGACCCTTGGGGAATTGCAGTGTGGGTAATAAACAAGACACTAAGTGAGTAACCGCACATTGTGTGTGTGTGTGTGTGTGTGTGTGTTTGTGTGTGTGTGTAATGAGACAGTTGTAGAAATGCAATAACATTGTGCTGGACCTCACAGTAGTTCATCTTAACAATAGCAGCTCCCTATAGACCGCACATACATATACATATACATATATATATATATATATATATATAAACAAAATAGGTTACAATCCAATATGTCAGATTAACTATTTGTGCGCCACATGAAGTTTCTAATGACTAACTTACTATGCTCAATTTCAGTTTAAATGCTGTCTTAAAAGTCAGCTGCCTATGTAGACAGCAGAGGCTAACTAGATTTTGAAACAGAGCTAATAATACCTCTATAAATATGCATGTGAACAATAAGATTAAGGCACAAGATCAAACATGATTACACACATCTGTTCCTCATCCTGTTTTACATCGTCACTGTGCTTAAATGCCACATCTAGACAATATCTACTTAAGCTTCTAATAAATTAAAAATAAATATAATTGAATTAGTGAGCTACAAGCAACAGAGATGCACAAAAAAAAATCATAGTTATGTTTTCAGATGCATTTGATGGAGGCTATTAAATGCAGATTTCTAGATCGTACACTGGTATTTTGGTGCTGTATATACAGTGCATGGGCTGCCTGAGGAATCATGGGCAATGTTATAATTTAAAGCTGGCTGCATGTTGGATTTCTTCCAGCGTACAGTTGAACATGTGAGCAGAATTCATCTGAACATAATCAGGATGTCGTGTAGTGTAGGAATGCCTCTGGGATGTGTTCAGAATGCCCTGTGAACATACTACTACTGTAGAATAAGCAGTACTATATGTAGACTGAACACGGTATCACGGGTCATAATTTAAAGAAACTGTTTTCTGGGTGAATATTTATTTTTGTGGATTTTTTGTGTGTGTGTGTGTGTGTTTTAGGTTTCTTTGATGAATAGAAAGTTCAAAAGAACAGCATTTATTTCAAATATAAATCTTTTGTAACATTATAAATGTCTTTACTGTCACTTTTGATCAATTTAATGTGTCCCTGCTGAATAAAAATATTCAAAAAATATCTTACACTATCGTTAAACCATTTAATCAAATTACAATATTTAAACAAAATGACAAAACAGGTCTGGTAGTCAATCAAAATATAACCAAAAAGATTTTCACAATGTTTATCATTGCATACTGTTTACTCAATATTAAAAACAAAACTATAACCAGTATATACACACAGCTATTCGAAAGTTAGGAACCTTGGAGTTAGTTTTTTTTAATGAAAGAAGTATCTTATGAGGCTGCATTAATTTGATCAAACATAAAGTAAAAACAGTAATATTGTGAAATATTATTACAGTTTAAAAAAACTGCTTTCTATTTGAATATATTTTAAAATGTAATTTATTCCTATGATGGAAAGCTGAATCTTTAGCATCATTACTCCAGTCTTCAGTGTCACATGATCTTCAGAAATCATTCTAATTTACTGATTTGCTGCTCAAGAAACATTCCTGAGTATTATCAATGTTGAAAACAGTTGTGCTTCATCATGTTTTTGTGGAAACTGTGATACTTTTTATTTTTCAGGATTCTTTGATGAATAGAAAGTTCAAAGGAACAGCTTTTATTTAAAATAGAAATCGTTTGTAACATCATACATGTCTTTACTGCCACTTTTGACCTATCTAATGCATCCTCACTGAATGAAAGTATTAATTTCTTTTTTTTTTTAAACATACTTTTGAATGGCAGTGTAACCAAGCAATAGCATATGAGCTTTTTGATGAAATCCAATATTTATGTTACGAAACATTTACTCAAAACTAACTCAAAATTATTGGAAAACATCAAACGTTCATTATCTATTGACAAAATTGTCAGCAGATTCTGTAACTGACACATCGGTTAATGATAATCATACAAAACAGTAGGCAGTGCATGCTAGTATTCCTCAGTTTTGTGCATTTGTGAATGTAATCCATAGGTGAACACTGAGGTGTGTCTGAAACTGGAGATGCTGTCTAATTTCTGCCATATGATATTGACGTCTTCACTTTGAGCACACAGACGGGGCATGATCTCGTGTTTATAATTCATGTGTGAGTTTCTCACACGGGCTCTCCTCTCCCCATTATGAGCCTCTCATTAATATTTCACCACTGGAGAGGGTTAAAAGACGTGTGTGTGTGTGTTTGAGTGCATCTGTGAGTGTGTTTGTGGAAGGATCCATTTGAATGCACAGTCACAGAGCCTCTGCGGAGTGTTTCAGCACCACATGTGCTGGACAGCTCCCCTGTGACACCACTACAGCCTTGATTTACTGGGCCAGAAGAACTCCTGAAGAGTGCTGTGCATGTGCACGTGTTCCTGAGGACATATGAACGTGTGCATGCTTGAGTCTGTAGGTTAATTTCGCTAACTGAAAATCATATACAGCAAGCAACTAAATTCTATTATGGTATAGAGTCACAGATGATGTCAGCAGCAACTGTTTAAAAATTCTGTTTGCTAATCTACAAAAAAAATATATGCTGATATTAATGCTCATACACGTATACTTTATTCTGACGTATACATTTTTATTTATTGAAATAAAGCTTAAAAATATATACACATTATATAAAAAATATAAACTTATAAAGACTTAAATAAAAATCTTTAAATGTTGTCTTGACAACTAACTGAAATAAGTTGAAGTTGAAGTACTGAAATGACTAAAACTGATATAAATAATAAAATAACAAAAGCACATACCTAAATAATTAAAAGTTAAATGTTGAAAACTGAAAATAAAAAAACAGTATGTAGGTAGCATAAAAATCATATAAAAATAATACTAAAATAACAGTCCACATCAAGACGCAATTCTGTTAAATTATAAATTGGTAGCAGGTCTAGTAGTCAATCAAATGATAATTTAAATGATTTTTTAAATGATTAACATTGCATACTGCATGCTGCTCACTCAGTATTAAAAAAACTAAAATATAACTAGTATATATAAAGCCAGTATATACACTTTTATAATACTATAAAAAAGTATTAGATTAGCATTAGCAAGACACAGAAGACTGCAATTTTATTCTAAAAAAAAAAAAAACACAGAATGCTATTAAATACACTTGAGACATTTGAGATATGGTAAACATCATGATGTTTCAGAGGAAAAAAAGACAAATATGACAGAATTCTCCTGTTATGAATATACAGTATGTCCATTGTTGGACATTGTTAATGGACAAACAAATTAAACTAGTGAGAATGTGGAAAGTGTGTTGCCAAAAATGACCTATAGTTGAAGAAACACCCGTATGATGTAATACAATCTAACAAAATCCAGAGTTTTGTACAACATTTACTCAAAATTCATTCAAAAATATTGGAAAACAGAAACTGTGCATTATCCACTGAGCTAAAACTACTGTTAATCAACAAACAATAAATCACAAAAATGGCCAAATACTGATCAATTAATCAGTTCGGTCAATATATCAGTTTATTAGCATCTATACACAGGAGCGGATTTAGTGAATTGGGGGCCCCAGGCAAAATATAGGAATGGGGCCCTATACATTTGCACACATTTTCCTAGATCAACCTCGAGGTTCCATTTTGCTGTTTTCAGCGTAAGCCTGTGTGCAAAGGCTGTCTAATTCTAAACTTTAAAATACATTTATTTTTAGTTGTTTTAACTACAAATTTAAATAAAACTGAAAAAATAATGGAAAGGCATTTATACATTTACACACGTAAAATCCATATATCAAGAGCATGCTCACAGATGAGAACAAAACAGCGTTGGATGAAGTGGATTAAAGCCCTGCACGGGTCTCAAATATAGGCCCTAGCCCGTCTTTTTCCCCTTTTCCCAAAAAAAGCTTATACTACTGTTTCAGCTATTCAAATAGTTCAGTTTTGTATGTAATGGAAAAGTAATTATATTTTGTTTCGTTTTTTTTATAAAGTAAATTTAGAAAAACATTGAGTATTTTTTGTTCGTTAAATGTAAATTTTTTTGTTTTGTTTTTTTAAGTAAAGGCCAGCGGCAGACAGTGAATTGATCATAGCCTATAGCCTATGTTTGATCAATTTAGCCTTCTCAAATCATCAGGACTTGCCTAAAATAAAATCTATAAATAAATCAGTTCAAGTATATCACAATGTTAGTTTAAATGTTTATATAAATGTGCGCTGTTAGATGCATTTCCAATCGTTTGTGCGGAGACTGGAAGCTGAAGCTCTGCAGCACATGGAGGCACCAGCGCGATCACTTGCATTTTTCTAACAGTGGAAACAACTTAATACGCAGTCATTTTTGCTCATAAAAGTACGAGTAATACATCGTTCTAAACTGTAAAGGGTCTAGTTTTATTTGTGTGCACTCACAACATCAACAAAACGTTGTGCTTTTATAAAATAAAGAAAACAAACGCTTTCTGCCGCCTCGGTCTTGAACAGGAGCGCT
>NW_015505395.1:280543-285947 GCF_001515645.1 Sinocyclocheilus grahami | reverse complement strand
TTCTAAACTGTAAAGGGTCTAGTTTTATTTGTGTGCACTCACAATATCAACAAAACGTTGTGCTTTTATAAAATAAAGAAAACAAACGCTTTCTGCCGCCTCGGTCTTGAACAGGAGCGCTTCACAATGATGAACCTAAACTCAGACATGATCAAAATATATAGAAAGTTTTAAATTACTACTTTAAAACAAAATAATTCAAATCGAAAATAGACTCCTAATAAAATAAACTCTTTCATTATGTAATCCGTGCATTTCTCTCTAAAGGCACATCCAGTTAGGAGATGGCGAGTCATTTTTTCATCACTATAATTGATGGAAGGCCCGATTATAATTTGCGTTTTATTTTATAATTCTGTACAGTTAAAAAATAAAACACTAATTATAATGGCATATATGTAAAACTTTGTCCTATAATTGTAGTCTATAGCTGATTTTTCTGATTTTTATGTTGCTCTGTTCTGAATACCTTAGGATTTAGGATTTGCTGGGATTTGCTGCAATGCAATTTTGTATGCTATGTTAATTATTTATATTTGTTTATCCATGCAGCAAATGCCTTAAAAACATCTTTAAAATTACTTTATTGCATTCCAGACGCTTTTAAAGTACTTTTCACTATAAATGTTACGGGTAGCCTGAATGTAAACATTGTCATGAATTTGTTGTATTCCCATTTGTAAAATAGCCAACAAATTCATTGTTGTAGGCTAACCCGATCTCATGAAAGTGCTTCTATTTGGAGTAATATTTCTATGCAGAAATTGACTTTGGCATGCAAAAGACTGATAAATTCATAATTAACGGCATGGGTTCAGTCAACAGAAATACGGGACACACAGGCCTATAATAACTGCTGAAATGTTTGCGGGGCAAATCTCAGATCAGTCTGAGCGCTCATGGTACTCACAGTGTAGTCGCCACGGACTCGGACGGCTGTCGTGGTAATAAACACCGTAAACAGCAAACGTTCACGTGTTCGCGCTTAATGCGCATATCCTATATAAAAAGCATTTTAGGTGGCCCTTGGCTTTTGGGGGCCCAAGGCAGTCGCCTACCTTTGCCTAATGGGTAAGTCCGCCCCTGTCTATACACATGATACCTGTTTAGACTTCAGCGGTCATTGACCCAACACACACACACACACACACACACACGTAGTGGGGTGGAGGCCGTGCTGAAGTGAGCCCTGATTGGTTCTGATTGGATTGTTTTCCACATGATCACAGAGTCGCAGCCTCAAATAAAATGGCAGGTGTGACAGTAGATGAGGCGTGACATTATAATCAGGAGCTATAGAACAGAGCAAAGCCCTCTTCACATGTCTTTCTCCCTGCTTTTTTTCTATTTGACACGTTAATCACTGCAGAATGTCACGCTCCCCTTTCAGACAAAGGACAATCATTGCTGTGATAATTTGACCTCTCCTTCAATCAGTTTCACTGTAATTGCATCAGCCTCCGTTCCTGTGTCATATCTCTCCACAGCACTAATGAGAGCCCGAGACAGAAATAATACGAGAATAAGTTCGACTTCTGGCCCCTGAGGAGTTTCGCTCATATCATATATTGTTTGTCTAATAAAGGTTCCAGCTGGAACCAAAATGGGTTTTACAGCCTGATGTCAAAGGAACCACTTTTCATCCTTTACATTCTTAAAAATAAAGCTATGTTGGTATTGATGGTGCTATTAAGAAGTCCATGGAATCTTTGCATTCCACAAAAGGTTCTTTACAATGGGGGGAAAAAAACATCCTGGAAGCTTTAAGAGTACAGTTTTTTTTAAGAAACCATCAGTTTTTTTAAGAAACACATAAATACCAAAACACAGATCTGGCAATCTTTATGAACCTACAAAGAACCATATAGTAACTCAAGACGAAACCCTATAGGTCCCAAAATGGGTTTTGATAAGAAAGGCTTCTTTGCCAAAGTGAACAACCATTGAGCTCTCAGTTTAAACACTCGACCGTTGCGTGCAGAATATTCTAAAGCATAAGAAAACACAAATAACCCAAAGTGAGAGAAACAAAGAGTGCTTTCTGCACTTAAGTAAGTCTATGACAGCAATATGATAAAAGACATCAATACTTAATGAATAAATAGATTTATTAATAATAACCATCACAAGAAACTATTCTTTTATCAAAATGTATAGATAATTTTCCTAGCTACAGTCTGTTTATAATGTTTTATTGGTTTGTAGAAACTTGTTACATAGCTGTTTTGAACAAGACTCACTCGATCAGATTTTACAGCCAAAACCATTAATTTTATATATTTTAAGTTACGGACAACGTACAGTCGGTATTAATTGGGTTTTGATAAGGAAAAGGCTTCTTTGCCAAAGCGAACAACCATTGAACTCTCAGTTTAAAGAAATATTTCCCCCAAAAATGAAAATTTGCTGAAAATGTACTCACGTCAGGTCATCCATGATGTATCTGAATTTGTTTCTACATGGGAACAGATTTGGAGAAATGTAGCATTCCATCACTTGTTCACCAATGGATGCTCTGCAGTGAATGGGCGCCGTCAGAATGAGAGTCCAAACAGCTGATAAAAACATCACAATAATCCACAAGTAATCCACACCACTCCAGTCCATCAGTTAATGTCTTGTCTGAAGCCAAAAGCTGCGTGTTTGTATGAAACAAATCCATCACTGAGGCGTTTTAACTTTAAACCGCTGCTTCATGACAAAATTGTGTTTTTATCAGCTGTTTGGACTCTCATTCTGACGGCACCCATTCACTGCAGAGGATCCATTGGTGAGCAAGCGGTTAATGCTAAACTTCTCAAAACAAGTTTCGATGGCCTGAGGGTGAGAAATTGTTTAGCAAATTTAAATTTAAAATGCCTTATATACCTATACCTTAAAACACTCTGTTTGCGTGTAGAATCCTATAGCATAAAAACACCAGATATAATCTAAAGTAAAAGAGATAAAAGGGAGACGGGTGGTTTCATCACAGTGAGAACATCCACACGGCTCCTGCTGTGCCACACCGGACACACAGATCAATTTAAATGATCTATGAGAGATATTAATAATGACATTTATGAATACTTTATGGAATGTAGAAAATGTCATCATAAATTTTTATTCGGGCAAATGAGGCAGCGGATGAAAGCAAACAGCATCAATGTTTGAGTACAGACACAAGGAGGAAATGAGAGAAATGAAGAGGAACGTGACACGGTCACCCTAAACACACACACACACACACAATGGATGATTCCACATTATAAAAGATGTTTGCATTTTGAGCGGCAGTGATTTAATGCACAATAAGGCACTCAAGGTTGTGAGTTGCAATTTTTTCTAATGTGCAATTTAGTGCTTTCTGTAACAGAAATGTGACATCAATTCTCAACAAATACAACGATAACCATCTCAAGAAGATATTTTTCTATCAAATAATATAGTTTATGTTCCAAGCTATAGGCCCGTTTATGGTATTTATTGGTTTGTAGAAACTTGCTGCATTAATACAGTCACAGATCTGCATATGCCAGCTGTTTTTGAACGAGACTCAATCATTCAATCAGATTTTACAACCAAAACTATTAATTTAATAAATAATGAATAATGTACAGTGCAGACAGCCAGCCATTATGTAAAGCAAATGCATAGCAAGCGGTTAATGCTAAACTTCTCAAAACAAGTTTCGATGGCCTGAGGGTGAGAAATTGTTTAGCAAATTTAAATTTAAAATGCCTTATATACCTATACCTTAAAACACTCTGTTTGCGTGTAGAATCCTATAGCATAAAAACACCAGATATAATCTAAAGTAAAAGAGATAAAAGGGAGACGGGTGGTTTCATCACAGTGAGAACATCCACACGGCTCCTGCTGTGCCACACCGGACACACAGATCAATTTAAATGATCTATGAGAGATATTAATAATGACATTTATGAATACTTTATGGAATGTAGAAAATGTCATCATAAATTTTTATTCGGGCAAATGAGGCAGCGGATGAAAGCAAACAGCATCAATGTTTGAGTACAGACACAAGGAGGAAATGAGAGAAATGAAGAGGAACGTGACACGGTCACCCTAAACACACACACACACACACAATGGATGATTCCACATTATAAAAGATGTTTGCATTTTGAGCGGCAGTGATTTAATGCACAATAAGGCACTCAAGGTTGTGAGTTGCAATTTTTTCTAATGTGCAATTTAGTGCTTTCTGTAACAGAAATGTGACATCAATTCTCAACAAATACAACGATAACCATCTCAAGAAGATATTTTTCTATCAAATAATATAGTTTATGTTCCTAGCTATAGGCCCGTTTATGGTATTTATTGGTTTGTAGAAACTTGCTGCATTAATACAGTCACAGATCTGCATATGCCAGCTGTTTTTGAACGAGACTCAATCATTCAATCAGATTTTACAACCAAAACTATTAATTTAATAAATAATGAATAATGTACAGTGCAGACAGCCAGCCATTATGTAAAGCAAATGCATTGGAGCCTTTTTAATCACAGCTGACTGTATTATCTTGTTTACTGCATAAATAAACTATAAATAAATGGATGTGAAATATTGATTTGAGATAAAAAACATTTTAAAACAAAGAAACAACAGATATGGAACTAATGCAGCTTTGTAGGAAACCATGGCTGGGACAGTTTAGCATCTTTATACTCAAATATTTGACTGCAAAAAGCTCCCAACTGACCAATCAGAATCCAGTATTTCAGAGTGCCTTGTCATAAGCCCAGTAAGAAAACAGCTGTTTGTATTCCTGTTCATAGCCATAAACCTGCACATGTGTGTAACTGGCACAGATTCTCACTGTCCAGTGTGACAACATGCTGTTATCCAAAGGAACACACACACACACACACACTGTTCTAAAATAATTTATCCCATTTTACAACATCAAATGCAGCGTGTGCCCTGAATTCAGCACAGCAGGGAAGATGGAGTAGTTTTCGATTTCTCCTGTATATCTGTGGGTCAGGTTTAGACTCTATTGTGAGGGCCAGATGTCCCCATAAGGATATTGGAACCTGGAATCAACTATTTGGTAGGTAACAACAACAACAGTCCCGTGAGGAAAACAGCAAATAAATAATATCTTAATGAAAATCTATAAATGCAGAAATGTTGAGTGAAGGTTAGTTTTAGGGTTAGAGGATAGAAATTATCATTAGCTCAGTATAAAACGAAAATAAAATCAAGTCAATGGGAAGTCCCCATCATGCTAGAAAAACAAACGTGAGTACATTTCACACAAAACATCGCTGTTGTTTTAGTATCACTGAGATATTTATTATAGTTTTTATTTATTTATTTTTTTTTTTCATTTTAAGTGTTAGTAATTTTGTTTTGTGGTTTTGTCATTTGTATAATATTTTTCTAATACATAGT
>NW_015505395.1:254773-279750 GCF_001515645.1 Sinocyclocheilus grahami | reverse complement strand
CAAATCTGTTCTGATGAAGAAACAAACTCATCTACATCTTGGATACCATAAGGGTGAGTACATTTTCAATGAACTATTCCTTGAAGATGTTAACAACGTAAACAAATCAAAACAACAATGTGACAGGCGCCATTTCAAATGAGGTAATGGCAGTTAAATGTATATTTTTTAACGACAAAAATGCATGCAAAATACAGTTTCATATCCAGTAAAATATTTAGGGAAAGTACATTTTATCAGTTCACTTGCCAAAAGCATTTAGCAAAATTACATTTTGGCCCCGTGTACATATAAAACATGCACACACACACTTCATATCAGCATCTATAGATGTATTTATAGATTGCAAAACTGAGCTAAATGAGAAAACTGACCTAAGTTGATATTGATCATCTGTGCGTCTCTCTAGGGTTTTTAGCGAGCATCGCTCCCTTGGGTCTGTGAGTATTCCAGACCAGAATATTCCTCCGAGGCACGCTTGCATGGCGAGGCACGTTTCCATGACGAGACATCGATGATTGGTGTTAAGGATGTAATTATGCTAAATGAATAATGGCTTGTCACTGGTGCCCACCATGTCTGGAGATCATCAAGTGTGAGTATGTACGCTCTCAGAATACACACCGCATTCTCCACGTGTGTGAGAGCAGTTAACAACACTGACCTTTAACCTCCGGCGGGCATATGATTGACTGGCTCGGCATGATCGCGCCGTAACCTTATCAACAGTGTGTGTGTGGAGAATTTAGCTGCCAGTCTGTGGTTTAATGGAATTAGTGCAGCATTTGAAAAGCACCTGTCATTCAGGTAAACTGACAGATTTGAATGATTGCAGTATGACGAACTTGAAGTGACAGAACATGGAAAGTCACCAACAAAAAATAGTTCAAAAAGTTAACAAATAATGAAGCTTTCTGAAGAAAATGTGAGAGGAGCTCAACTTTCTCCTGTAATACTATGGTGTTGACCGTGGTTGCCAAGGCGTTGCTGTGCAGTTGCTATGTGATGTTCAAAATGGATTTCATGTTGTTGATACTCTGATATTATGGTGTTGTTGAGAGTGGTTGCCAAGGTATTGCTATGCAGTTGTTATGTGGTGTTCTAAATGGATTTCATGCTGTTGATATGAGAAGCCGACATGCTATTGTTCTATTTATTTATTATTATTATTATTTAGATCACTAGAAAAGCCTAGCAACTAGCATAGGACATGCTACCAACATATATCTATCTGAAACATGCTAGCAATGTGTTAAAACATATTAGCAACTGCATTAAAACACTCTGGCAACCACTCAGTTCACTCTAGCAACTGCATAGCAACAGCCTAGCAACCACCCAGAACACCTTAGCAATAACCCATGGACCTCCAAGAATTCCTTAGCAACACCATTGCAACACTCTAACAACCACCCAGAACACCCTAGCAACTGCCTAGCAATACCCTAGCAACCACTTACAATACCTCAGCAACCACTTAGCAACAATCTAGCAACCACCCAGAATACCTTAGCAATACGCTAACATCCAGTTGGCTAGCAACACCCTAGCAAACACATAGAACACCTTAGCAACCACGTTGCAACAACCTACCAAGCAACCAACCAACCAGAACACCTTAGCAATACCCCAGCAACCACACTCTAGTAATTGGCTAGTAACACCCTAGCAACCACCTAGAATACCTTGGCAACTGCACACCAACACTCTAGCAATGACCTAGGATACCATATTTAAAACATTCTTAATTCAAGCTTTTTTAAAACGAATTCAAATGTTCTGGTCAGGCTTTCTCTAACAAATAAAAAGCAGATGCTTTTATCCAAAGCAACTTACATAGGTATATTGCATTCAGTGCAGTTTTATGATAAATATAATGGTTTTGTGTGAGTCATGTGTTTATGTGTTTGATTTGAATGCGCACAAACAAGAACTGAAAATGACTTAAAGGGACAGTTCACACACAGATTTTCAGGTTTTCATTCTATGGACAAGATTCAGTTTATCTCCTTTTGTGTTCCATTAAAGAAAGAAAGTCATAGAGGTTCTGAACAACATGAGAGTGAGAGAATTACCAACTGTTCATCTATTCCTTTAGCCATCCGCTCTTAAATCATTACTAAATGTTGAGCTCACAAACAGGGAGAAAAGCAAAGGCGAGGCAGCTGTCTGTCGCCTGTCAGTCATCTCCCAACTTATGATTTATACACAAATAAACAGGCAAACAAAGAAATGGCCATCCTTTACGCCCCCGAGAGGAACTGCAGACGTTTCATTAGTCTGGGATAAAAGAGCAGCACGATTTGGACAGACATCTGCGATTCATTTGCTTTCACACAGTTGTCATAAATTACCATCGTTATCAGCCATCAGCTCTTCCCTCGGACTGAAATAAACAAGTCTGTCAGCACGTTACATGCTGATGACACAGTATGCAACATCATTCAAACAAACACACACATACAACAGAATGAACTGGGTTAAATTCCCTCTCTATATTTATTAAAGAAGCATGATAAAAGAAATCTAAAAAGTGTTTAGATGTAGTGAAGTGAATGCACAACTACAGTAACATTCAGCTTAGTTAATTACACACACTTCTACTGCAATATTACACAAACTATTACAAGCACAAAACTGCTAGTACAATAATTAATAAGTAATAATGGTTGCCCAACATTGAATATGTACTATAGAAAGCGAGGTGACTGATTGCTGATATAGGCTAACGCTGATTTATAAAACCATTATGACTAGTTATAATAAAGATATTTCACATTATTACTATTATTAAACTATTTAATAAAATTTTAATAGAATAGTAGAATTAGAACTATACACAAACACACATGTATGTATAAGCATAAGCATAAAAAAAATCCTTGAAAATACATCACAAATCACAGTGTAGCTATAAATATATAGATTATTTTTGGCAGCTGTTACAGAATTTTTTTTTTACAATAAATATTCTGATTTGACCTAGAGATTAAATAGCTTCGATATTTGACCACTATTTATGATAATACGTGGTTACAATGACACTATTTGACATTATTTCTGCCAGGAATGCAAAATCAATCGGGAGTTAATGATATTTTGAATAGAATAACGAGACACAAACCTATACATATACAATTGTGTTTGCTTCCATTTAATTTTGATCAGTGCTACGCTACACAACATACAAACGTTTACTCCAAAAGTGCGCACATTTTGTATTCACATGTTTACCTCATATTTCTTTAAATAGATAAGAACCATAATTTCTTAATGACTCGCAGAAAGATGATTCTCTGCCGATCCATCAGTCAATATTGCGTGATCATAAATCCCACATTACGGTGATGGTAAACTTTCTGTCTCATAATACATTTATGCATCAGTTAATTATATACACTATCTGCATTAGGTCACAGTAGAGAGAGTTTTGAGCAAAAACATTATGTATTATGTATCTCATACTGTCACTCTGTCACTGTGCGCTGAGTTTCTGTAAAGTCCTGCATTGATTAAGGCGCGTGAACCAGGCTCACGAAACCCAAACGGTCTTTAAGCGGGAGCGCTGACAGTGATAGTCCATTTCTGATTTTATTGTTGTTTGTATTGTCAAGTTGCAGTATTTTACTTGGTGAGGTTTAAAAAAATAAATAATTTTTTTTTTGTATTTTATATGCTCTGTTGGTGGTTGGTGGGGTAGCATCACCGGGAGGATATTTTTTTTATCCCCAATAATTCAGCACAGGCAGGGATACATAGACCAGAAGAGGGGGAAATCCCCTACCCCTACAAATCGCACCCTGATTAAACTACTGTAGCTGTATAAGAGGCCCAACTAATTAAACTTGCTCTCATCACTAAAGTGAACTTGCAAAGGTGAGTCTAGCCCTGTGATTCTTTCTGCTGTTGAGAGGTTTGGTCACTGCATAGTGCGCTTTCAGTCTGACTTCACTTTAACGTCCTGAGACAGATCCAGACCCTGTTCAGCACTGAACTGGCAAGCAATTCCAGCTGCAGTGTTGAACCGATTCCCCATTGAAAGTCTCCGCATTATCCTGTCCTCTCGTGCATTTGTCTTACATATATATATATATATATTATAGTTTAAAAAAGTAATAAATAATTTTAAAAGTACTAAATAATTAAACAGTTTAATAAAGGTATACATACACACAATTATTTTAAAACAATTATAAATAAATTATTCAAATATTAAATTTTATTTGTACAAACATTACTTGGTTTATTTTTCATTGATACATCTAACAGTTGATTTACATGCTACTACACGATCAAATAATAGTATATGTATTATTATTTTACACTATATTTACCCAAAATTCAATGTTATAACTACTATTACAAGAACAAACTAGCCATTATATTCCACCAAAACCTATTCAGTATTTGGTATTTTGTGGACTAGAGATCTCCAGACTTTTTTGTAACTATGGATGTTAAATATACATGACTATCACAGTATCAGTATGAAGAGATCATGGCAGAATAAGAGCTTGACAGCTCGACATCTCTACGTTTGTAATCCCTGGAGATCCTCGTCAACGCAGCACTGAGATTGAGAACAGCGACTTTGATCTGATCTTAAAAAAATATATAACAGCCCTGCTTTTCCTTCAGGAAACTCCGCCAAGATAACGACACCCACTGCTGTCTGCGGTGAGAGAGAGACAAATGACAACCGCTGAAAAACCATCCAATTACAGTCCAGCGCTGCTATCACACATCCATTACTGCCTTATCATTGAAAGAAACACTGAGTGTGTGTGTGTGTGTGTGTGTGAGAGAGAGATGAAAATAAGTAGGTGAAAATAAGAGAGTTTGTATAAAGGGCAGCAACAACATACGAACATATGAACATCCTTTTTTCGAGATTTCAGGTTTGAATTTAAATGAATTTAAACCACAGCGCGAAGTTGATGTATCTCCTCAGCGACCAGCACGGATCAGCTCTAGGCATGATGAAGCGGATATCGTCCTCTTTTGGAAGACCAAACAAAGTAGTTTCGCTTTCACAACGAAACACACAGCGCATTCACGACATGGCGGCGGCAGCAACAACAATACTACAGCGAGAATAAAAGTTACACCTTCTTTCTTTGCGTGAACATTTGGGCGGCGTTATGCAAATCTTCCCACATTGTGACGTAGGTATGTGGGGGCGTGTTAGAACGAGCCGTTTTAGGTAGGCGTGGTTGACTCTTAACTTTTATAAAGAATATCTCTTTGGATTTGAGACTTTAGTCTTTGCAACTTTACAGATCTTCTTTATGCACCAAGAGCTTGTAACTCTCCAAAGAGAAAGGAAAAATTTAAATCGCATCATATGACCCCTTTAGACCACTAGAGCATACTGTAGATGGCTCTCTAAAGAACGAGAGATTGTAAAGAGATTATCTTTATGGAATTTAAAATGGTTTTCAAACCATTTCTGGTTCTAACTGGAATCTCCACTGCTCCGAGAGAGAGAGAGAGAGAGAGAGAGAGAGAGAGAGAGAGAGAAATAATGTCAGAGAGATGTTTACAGAGGAAACATCGATTATGTTGCCTTGACGACGGAATCTGTCTGCACTGCTGTGGCATTAGGATGTTCCTGGACTTGTTGCTGGTTGTTATTCCTGTTCTTTTGCATTCAAGACACTAAAAATAAGACAAAATGAACAACACTTATCATGTTCCCAAAATATTTTGACATCCTGTCCGTAATACAGGAGCACAAAGTGGGAATAAAACTCATAGTGGCTATAAGAACATGATCTTTTCATAATCTGAGTGCAACATCCTCTCATTTAAAAGCAGCATGTATCATAGTGTTACATTAGCGCTGCAACCAGACATGCTTGCTTTCTCTCTCTCTCTCTCTGACAGCATGTCTCTCCAGAGAAGATGGTGCTGTGATATGAATCTAAGAGTAATAACTAATTACAGCAGGCAAACTGGGGACTTCAAAACCTCTCAAACAGCTAAACAGATCACCATTGATATTCCATCATTCTCTTAAAGGTTCTTTAAAAGACGTTTATGAAAATGTTTTAGCATTACATCACTTGCTCCCCAATGGATCCTCTGCAGTGAATGGGTGCCGTCAGAACGAGAGTTCAAACAGCTGCTAAAAACATCACAATAATCCACAAGTAATTCACACCACTCCAGTCCGTCAGTTAACATCTTGTGAAGTGAAAAGCTCAGTGCCTGAGGGTGAGTACATTTTCAGCAAATTTTAATTTTTGGATGAACTATTCCTTTATAGGTGATCTATGTTATTGCTGTACCACTAGCGGAGCCAAACTGAATTGCAATCTGTTTAAGCGGCCTGGTGGGCCAATGGCAGAAAAGAAGAGTGTCTGAAGAATTTTCAAAAACATTTTGTTTCAGTGATTTTGCAATTATGTTCAGTGATACCATTGGTGCATAAATTAAATATTTCACCTGTATGTAAATATAGAGTGATAGTCTAAAAATGATAGTGATAAATATTAAACAAACCAGCCAGAAGTATTGTGAGAGTCAAATATGCTGTGAGAGTCAAAAAATTAATTTATATGCTAATGTTACATGCAAATGCAAACCATCATTTTATCATTGTGGCATAGGGTCCTATGATTTCCACAATGTGGAAAATGCAAACAAAAAAAAACAAAACAGAATTTATTGTGTAACACGGAATGTCATGGAATTTGGCAAATTTAGAATTTGTAAATGACAAGTACACTTACATACATTTAATCAAATTCAAATCGCGCGATATGGAGTTTATGGACTAGTGTTTTTTATTTTGTTAAATCTGTGAAAAATGAAACTCAGACTCTGTTCCGTGTTTTGTGTGTGTTCTGCTCCCCACGTGTTTCCATGCCCTCATTTGGTTCTTCCTGAGGAAGCTCCCTGCTCCCTGCTCCGCTATGGCCTCTGAGCTCCCTGTGCAACCCTGGACTGCCTTGAACCGCC
This sequence comes from Sinocyclocheilus grahami, assembly GCF_001515645.1. Classification (NCBI taxonomy): domain Eukaryota; kingdom Metazoa; phylum Chordata; class Actinopteri; order Cypriniformes; family Cyprinidae; genus Sinocyclocheilus; species Sinocyclocheilus grahami. The sequence goes on along the minus strand of NW_015505395.1, from coordinate 272,787 downwards.
CTGGAGGCATTCCCTGTGTCCCAGTCCTGCACCAGCCTCCAGGGAGCCCACCCCCCCTCTTTGGTGGAATTGTTACAGCGTGGGATTCGCCTTCCAGGAGGGGGGGAGTAATGTCAGACTCATGGTTAATGAGTTAACCAATAATGTCATATTTGGTTCTTCCTCTTCCTGTCCTCATTTGTAATTATTAGTGTCCAGCCGTGTTTGATTTATTATCTCGTTTGCCTCCTTTCTTAAGCCCTGTGTGTCCCTGTTTCTAGCGTCCGCTGTTATGTTATTTTGTGATACGTCACTCCATGTTTCCTGTGTTCCCAGCTTGGTTTTCATTAAAGACTGTTGGAACTTGCACTTCTCCTCGCTCCTTCGTTCCCGTGCTCCTTGACTGATTCGTGACAGAACAGTGGACCAAAACAGTAAGCGGTGCCCCTTCTCCCCGTGTTCGTTTTTGTCATGTGTTTCTCCCCGTGGCATGGAAGTAGCCGCTCGTTTTATCACCCTAGCCCACAGAGATCTCCCCTTCGTGGAGTATGCGTGGGAGTTCAGCAAGATCGCTGCTAAAACAGTGCTGGACGACACCACGCTCAACTCTCTGTTTTGGATCGGGGCCAATTGCTATCGCCCCGTGGACCTCCCAGACACCACAGAACTGAGCTGGAGAGAAGGGATCCTCCAGTGTCTGGAGAGCGTCCAGCCCTGATCCAGAACCAGCCCGCCGGCCGTTCCTCAGTCAAGGCCTCCGGCCGCGGTATTCTCAAGCCCGCCGGCTGCTTCGAAGTCAAGGCCGCTCCGATGTCAATCCCGCCGACCACGCCTTTCACGCTGAACCTAAAGGGGAATCAAAGGAGGAGAAGGCGGTTGGTGCTAGTCCCTAGGCTCGCTCCAGTGTCGGTGCCAGCGCCAGAGCTCGCTCCAGTGTTGGTTCCTGTTCCAGAGTTCCCGAGTTTAGCCTACGGAGGGTTCCAGTCCCCGAGTTTAGCCCAGTGAGGGCTCCAGTCCCCGAGTTTAGCCCAGAGAGGGCTCCAGTCCCCGAGTTTAGCCCAGAGAGGGCTCCAATTCCCACGTCCAGCCGAAGTAGGGCTCCAGTCCCCAAGTCAAGCCCAGGGAGGGCCACAGTTCCCGAATTAGGCCTATGGAGGGCCTCTAAAGACGATATTCTCCCCAAGGATTTTGTTTTGGGGGGGTGTAGTAGGGGTCCATCTGTGGAGGCTGGGCCTAGTGCCAGGCTCCCCGAGCTCCCTGTTCCGCCACGGCCTCCTGAACTGTCTGCTCTACCATGGCCTCCTGAACTCTCTGTTCCGCCATGGCTTCCTAGTCTGCCTGGTCCGCCATTGCGCCCCGAACTACCTGCTCTGCCCAGGGCTCCCAGAGCTCCCTGCTCCGCTATGGCCTCTGAGCTCCCTGTGCAACCCTGGACTGCCTTGAACCGCCCTGGAGGTATTCCCTGTGTCCCAGTCCTGCACCAGCCTCCAGGGAGCCCACCCCCCCTCTTTGGTGGAATTGTTACAGCGTGGATTCGCCTTCCGGGAGAGGGGGGAGTAATGTCAGACTCATGGTTAATGAGTTAACCAATAATGTCATATTTGGTTCTTCCTCTTCCTGTCCTCATTTGTAATTATTAGTGTCCAGCCGTGTTTGATTTATTATCTCGTTTGCCTCCTTTCTTAAGTCCTGTGTGTCCCTGTTTCTAGCGTCCGCTGTTATGTCATTTTGTGAACGTCACTCCATGTTTCCTGTGTTCCCAACTTGGTTTTCATTAAAAACTGTTGGAACTTGCACTTCTCCTCGCTCCTTCGTTCCCGTGCTCCTTGTCTGATTTGTGACAGTTTTTAGAGATATTTATTAGCCTGATTTAGAGATATAACCATTTACACACAACACACAACACACACAGCAACCTATTCTGTAATTTGATGAGGAGTACAGTGTCAACATTCAAACCCACAATGCATTTTGTTATCTGTGCCACAGCATTAATCGATAGTGTTATGAAACGGCCCTACCGCGCACATGTGTGTGTATGTGTGTGGAGCTCAGATAATGGCACACTGCTTCAGTAAAAGCCAGAAATGGTGAACTGTACTCAAACTGACCTCGAGAGAGAGAGAGAGAGAGAGAGAGAGAGAGAGAGAGAGAGAGAGAGAGAGAGAGAGAGAGAGCGAACGCGGGGGTCTGATGGAGTTGAGCTGATGATCTGAAAGAGAGAGAGAGAGAGAGAGAGAGAGAGCATAAGCGGATGTCAGGCGCTGGATGAGCATGCATTACAGCAGAAATATGGCTCATGAAAAAACATCCTGCATTAATGTAAGTTATGAATATATTTGAATTGCATTTCAGAGACATCTGAAAATCTCAAAAACTGACACACACACACTTTTCACAATGCAGCGTGACTCTGTCTGACAGAATTAATCAGTTGTGTTTGCTATAGTAAGCATCACAATAATGCTCACATTTAAACAAACCCCGCACCCTGAATGCACCTTTATCTATCTAGTAGTGTCCATATTGACACTCTAAAAAACACTCAAAACAACCATCCATCTCAGCAACCAACAGGATCGTGAGCTATTCAGAATTGAATTGAGAATGATTTTTAAAATCAGTTTGAATTGGACACTCAAACAGGATGTGAAATTACAAATTTAGGGAAGTAGAATTATAAGAGACTGAAAAAGAAATTCATATCACTGCATATAAATTGACTTTTTAACTAAAGAGGAAGGTTTTTCCATGACATATGCCTACTTTGAATAATGGCTTGACAAATAGGTGTCTGATTTAAAGATATATTTTTTTAAGTGTACATTTATCCATAGAAATTTGAATATTCACTGCTGTTCATAGATTTTTTTTTAAAAGAAACTAATACTTTTATTCAGCAAGGATGCATTAAATTGATTAAAGTGACAGTAAAAGACATTTATAATGTTACAAAATATATTTTTTTAAATAAATGCTGTTCTTTTGAGCTTTCTATTCATCAAAGAATCCTGGGAAAAGAATCACTGTGTCAACAAAAATATGAAGCAGCACAACTGTTTTCAACATTGATAATAATCAATGAGCAGCAATTAGACTGATTTCTGAAGGATCATGTGACACTTAAGACTGGAGTAATGATGCTGAAAATACAGCTTTGCATCACAGGAATAAATTACATTTTAACATATATACAAATAGAAAATGGTTATTTTAAATTGTAATATTTCACGATATTATGGTTTTTACTATATTTTTGATCAAATAAATGCAGCCTTGGTGAGCATTTTGAACTGAACACCTTTGCAACCTCACAGATAAACACCACTTTGTTTTCTTCAGAAACTGTAAAAATGTAATTATTTCTACAACTCCAAATTGTAATCTGTCCATCTTTAAGTCTCTTCTGCTCGTTTCTGATCTCATCTCCTCATCCTTTCTCCTTTCCTCTCCTCTGGTCTCCTCCCAGTCTTCAGTGATGTCTCGCTCTATTCCTTGTTGTGTTTCTCTTCATCTCATGACACATCCTCCCTCTAATCTCAAACTCTCACTCGTCTCCTCCTCGGGCTATATTCATGCTCGACTCTCTCTCTCTCTCTCCGTCTCCCTGCGCAGCAAACGAAAGGTCTAATTTCTAAGCGCAGCCTGTTTGAAGAGTTTCCAGATGGTTCGCTAAAACCATCTCGCCTTTTCCACGTGCCTGTTATGCATTATACCGTGTGAAATATAAAGATAACCTGTCAGGTGGTTCGGGCAGCAAATGTTCTGTTAGAAATCACACATGCATCTCAGCACGACACACTTTTCACACTTTTGACAAAAAAACTGGAGAGAAGAGCTAGAAGAGATGCTGACGCACAAGCGGATCCCCATATATCACAAAGCACAATGCATTAGCGTCTCAGATTGTGCGTGTTCCCCACAGACCCCAGACCAACTGTTCTCCGCCGCACTGATGCATTGTGGGAGGTGCTTCTAAAAGGACAAGCAACACCTCTATACCACACGATCTCACACATGCCTAAAAACAGTGGCACTGTTCACAAATTAATTATGTAAAGCACTGACATATTCTCTTTAACTGATCTAACACTTCCTTCTGAACGTTCGGTGAAATCTCTCTGAATAAATGATTGTGTTTTCCTGAGTTTTAAGCAACTCACCTGCCATGTTTTACTACAGTGAATTATTCATCGTCACTCACATTGACATACACATATTCACACACAATTTGCTGCCCGTATCAAACTCTTAAATGATGATTAAATGTCACGATATAGCACTTTTTGCTATTTTTTAATTAAATAGAAATGGTTTACATATTGAATAACCATGGGCTTGTTTTTAGATAATCTATCAAATTAAATTCTTTACAAACTATTGTTTTTGCAAGTCATGACAAATTATTATTTATACCAAATGAATCATAAATCTGGAATCAGTAACAGCGTGACATAATGCAACAAAGTCTCTAAGAAACTATATTATATTATATTATGATCTGATGAGCCATGTTTAAAAAAATAAAAATAAATAAAAATATACATTTTTTAAATTAAAATTTTACATTTAAAAATCTCGTTCTCTATTTGTTTGCCACAGTAACTGTAAATGCAAAATGTAAATATATTTAAATATAAACAGGTAAAAAATGTCCTACCACCCTGTTTTTTTAAATAAAACATTATATTATATTATATAAAAAAATACAAATAAATGTAATACAATTGTCAATTACATTAATAATAAATAAATTATATATATATATATAATATAATTATATAATAATTTATATATTAATTATTAATATATAATAATTAATTGAATGAATGAATGAAAAATCTCTTTCTTGTTTGCTACAGTATGTTCCTAATTTGTAAGTTGTTTTGGATCAAAAACGCCTGCTAAATAGGTAACTGTAAATGTAATGCAAAATGTAAATATATACCACTGCCCTGTCTTAACCTAAATAAGTGTGAGTTATGCTGTAATTTGACTGTTAACCATTTCTATGTGGTTTCAACATCAAATCTTAAATATCCCACACCAAATCAATCAAAATCTTTAATATTCATAAACTATCTCTGTATTCCCAGCCAGCCTCTTTGAAAAATCCCCATCGTGCAAAAATCATCTTCAAATAATATTTCATCTTCAGCTCACACACACACACTGTGCTGATGAAGCCAATCATCTTCAATGCATTCATGACAGCCAATCAGATGCAATCAAAGGGCTTCACCGATTGGCCGAATTCAACTGCATTAGTCTAAGAGGCCCAGAGTGCACAGATAAATCACATTCGATGTGTAAAGTGTTATGTGATGAATAAGAAATGGTATTTTAAACTACAAGACCACTGCCTGTGTATTAATATCCACTCTATGGTTCTGGAAATATACGGCCTGTTTCTCTTCTCTGAATCGTTCTTTTTGTTTCTTTCCCCCTCTTTCTTTTCATTAGCCATTCGTTTAATTAACGTCAGCAGCGTGCTAAACACTCGTACATTAATGTGGTTCTGTCTCTAACCTATACAGTACCAATGTATTATTAAATGCAATTAATTTTGCATTACAAAATTACAGATGAATAAAACATTACAAGAGAGGAAGGAGAAACGGAGGATGGTGCAAGCGGCCAATTAATTCTGATTAAGCTGTCAGTCTTTCAGCACGGGGAAGACGAGATGAAAAAGGAAAAAATGCAATTATAAATGAGAGGAATTCTGCAGAATATGGAAAGAGGGAGAGTCAAAGCGCGAGGCCTGCTGTAATCGAGGGCCAATTTAAATGAATATCTATTCAGGCCGATATACGCGTCTCCTCCTCTCTCTCTGTCATAATGTATGAGCAGCCGATCAAATCACAGACCACACAAATACACTTCAAATCACTCTCAACACAAGACTTTCACACTTTGTAGCCTGTGCAACAGCAAAATCAGTGAAATTTACCGTAATAAAACAGCAGCTGTGGTTGCCAGAGCTTCATCGTAAAAAAAAACATTTTTTTTAAGTATTGCAGATTGACTTTATAGTAAATGTACAGTATGTTTATTTATTATTCATATTATTTATTCTGTTGTGTACATTTTGCCACATCAGTTTAAACATAAAATGTAGCATCATATTTTATTTGAGTATTGACCCTATGTATTTGGGTCTGTTTCTCACAAAAAGCTATAAGATATCTGTATATAGTTGGAATATTGCATTCAAGTCATATGCACTACATACTGTATATAATACTGTGTTCCTGCTATTGTTGGAGCTTAAGGGCCCTAGTCACAAATATCTTTCATGATGATGACAGAACGCTCATTTTGAGGTGAACTATTCCCTCCTTGTTTTCTGGCTTTATGTGTTTTTATTTTTAAATCTCCTGTAGGGACACTCATATTTTTTTTCCCCTGTGCATTAAAGCCGCGGTGAAAACAGAGACAGACAGAGAGACGCTCTTCCCTCCTGTGGGCCACGACTGCATTATCTGTCGTGAGGTGGGCCGAACGCAAAAGCAAAATGAATGGCTCCATCTTTTGTGAAAATGAAAAAGGCCTGCGAAGGCAAACAGAAGAAATGAAGTGCAGACTAAGGCAGAGATGTGTGCGCTTATGAGATATTCTGGGAATGATAAAGCGTCTCAGACAGTAATGGGGTCTGAGACAGTGACCTTTAGGTTGTAATATTTCCCTGTCTCTCCAAAGCTCTCGCCATCAACAAGTGAATCTGCTTAAGAGGCCGGAGAATATGACCGCAGAAGAGAGAGTCGGTGTGGCACATCAAGGTTATTGTGTTTTCAGGCAAAATGACTTTCTGTAGTAAGGAAACAGCTGTGGAACCTACAGAATGTACAGTTACCACATTAATTTACGTAAAAACAACAGGGCTGTTAGTGTTTACTAGACCTAAACTAAATTTTTTTTTTTAATAAAAATAAAAAAAACTTTTTCATGGATTATTATTTTAGTTCACTTAAAAAAAACAGTATTTCCTATCTACTAATAACCATTTTACATGTGATTCGTGTATTTTTGGGTGTATTGGAAAAAAAATTTTGTGGTTGAAATCTAAACTAAAATAAACCTAAATTAAATCAATAAATATATATAAATATTTATATATATATATTAGGGATGCACCGATACCACTTTTTCCAGTACTCGCCCGATACGATACTTTTATTTTTGGTACTTGCCGATACAGAGTACCGATACCAACATTTTTATTCATTTGTAAAAAAAATTAAATATTGGGTACAGAAACCAAAAGGGTATGTATAATGTTAGTTGGTTAACTTAATTTATCAAATAGATATAGTCAAACCAAAATTTATTCAGACACCTTCAACATTTCTCACATTATCACAGTTTATTCGCTATAGTTTAGAAAACTGTAATAAAATATGACAATAACTCAGAGTTAAACTGTGTCAGAACAAATTCAGCTTGATAATGTTAGATAGCTTTGATAGAAAGGTATGTAATAGATTATAATCAACCAAAAATTATTCAAACAGCTGTTAGTATGACAGTATTTACACAACTATCAATACTTTGTCAGGCAGCCCTTAGCCTTAATGACAGCCTGTAGTCTCCTGGGCATGCTGTCACCCAGCTTCATGCAAAACTGAACTTCAGTGTTTTTTCCAAGACTCGGTCTGGAAAATTTGTATCAATTTTACTGGTAGTCCACTGTATGAAGAATATTTGGGTATGATTTGTCACAGTTTACTTTATTTTGCTATCCTCACTTACATAAATGAACTATAGTGTCCTGCACCCACTAGTAAAAAAATTTGCTGTAATAATGCAGGGAACCACTCAAATCTCCTAACTGTGATATTTTCAGAAATAGAAGTCGAGTTTTTTTTCCATCTGAAACGTGCTGCGATTTATATTACACAGCCACTCATATAATGCACAAACACTCAAGCAAGAAAAACACACCCAACGCATGCACGTACAGTAGGCCTATTTATACTGATGCAGAATAGTGCAGCCTAGCGCATTTCACACAGGCTGCTATAGATTCACTTTCGCCAGAAAGGTTAAAAATAAATTATGTTTATAGTGAATGCCCCAATAAATGGTCTTATTTTTACGATTTAGTTTTAATCCAAATGATGCGTGTGCTAAGTGACTGAACATCAAAGATCACACAACAGAAGTGCGTGCTCTCTCTCTCTCTCTACCGTTAAGTAACTTGTGCATTGTTTTACTTACTTGTTTTTGACATATCCGACTGAACTACAAACTTTCCAGTGATGTCTGTGAGAAAGGTATATTCACTCGACAAGCTCGCGCATCTGCGCTGCCGCTCGCTCAATCCACTCAGCGTGCTTCGCTCATCAGCTCGCGCACATCAGCTATACAGTCAATACTGAATGTTTAACATTATATTCATTGCATACATATACTTCGTAGTAGACATCCTTAACTCCTTTCTGCTGTCTGTTGTTCTGTTGGTTGAGGTATACCTATGATGAAAATTACAGGCCTCTCTCATCTTTTTAAGTGGGAGAACTTGCACAATTGGTGGCTGACTAAATACTTTTTTTCCCCACTTGTATGTATATATACATACATACACACATGAATATATATACTTCAGTGGTTTTAATTAATTTTATAATTTTTGAATATAAGATCAAGAGTTTATTCCCCACTTCCTTATTTACACACATTAGTTTTTATATATTTTTTTATTTTAGTTCACTTTGTTTTAAATCAGTATTTTTCATTTTGATGTCCACTTACAACCATTTTACATGTGATACGTGCATATATGTGTATATCGCTAGTGTGTGATTTCATATGCAACAAACAGTATTGAATCGTATTGAATTAACATATTCTCTCTCTATGTGAAACTGGCAAAGCCAAACGACAGCACACACAGAGAGGAAAATGAGATTCTCGAGTTTCGTTATAATTCATAAAGCTAATCAGGAACAAAACAGTCCATTTATAGCAGGAATCCTTTAATCCTTCCATAGCTATCGTTTCATCCGCTCTCACACCTTAGTGTTTCTGGCAGAATAATTCATACACAAACAAACTGGTGGACGGGGTGGAGGAAAAATCCAGTTTGTGGTTTGAGTTATTAAAGAAATAGTTCACCCAAAAATTCATATTCTGTCATCTACTCACCTGTATGTCGCTCTTATGTTTCACCCTGAAGCATCTACAATACACATAAGAAAGAATGTGTGCGGTTTCTTGTTGTGTCAACTGCAATGCGCTACTGGCTGTTTGCAAACAAAGTTACTGCAGATATCTCGAAGTACCAAGAAAGTGCAGCATGTTTGAAAAGCAATGTATACACATATAAAATGTGACATATAATAGCTTAAATGTTGGTCTGTTCATCACACACATATCATATTGCATCAGAAGACTTGGAATAGTGCACAAGTCGTATGGCCTACTGTTATGATATTTCTCTGATTCTATGAATAGGGTAAAGGATAAAGCACCATCCAATCTCAAAGTAAGGAAAAAAGAAGATCAGCCATTCTGCCTGAGATGAAAGAAAATAATAGGGTGAATATATGACAGGACAAAATAATTCTATAAAAATACAATACAATACAACACAAATTACTTGCTATATTTTCTGATACACTTCACACTGTAAATGTATATTATTTTAAATTTGTAAAGTATATTATAAATATGAATCTATTAAATAATATTTTATATATTATTATTTTTAATATGTTATTATATGATAATTCTATAATATATAATATTATATAATATTAAATTTAAAAACTTCAAGTAAACGTTTTATTTTTTATTATTAGATTGTTATGTCATTTTCCTTACCGGCTGTGAATTGAGCTTACTTATGGACATAAAGTCAGACTTACTTCCCAAAGATAAGTTTAGTACTGACTTAAACATTTATTCAAATATATATGGATATAACTGGAATCAATTGCATTTTACTTTAACATTTTACTTTTTGTGGAGTGAGATGACACGAGTGCTCTAACACTGCAACTCCGAAATCAGAGCACATTTGAATTAATCATAACCGAAACTAAATATGTCGGTTTATACGATCATATCTTTTATATTTTAAACGTCCCGATTGATAAATCCTTTAAAACGGCTAGACTTGATTAGTTTTGACTGTGCAAAGTTCAGTATTATGTTCTACAATATGAACTTAATAAGAGGCTTCCTCTAGTTCTGTGTAAAATTATAGAGCGACACAAAGGTAAGCGCATTATTGTTGTTGTTATTTTTTTAATTGTCGGATTATAATTAAGTATCAATGAATGACACCGTTTTGACACTGTACAAATTGTGAGTAAAAAAGGAATGGAATAATTTACAAATCTCATAAACTTATATTTTATTCACAATAGAATATAGATAACATATCAAATGTTGAAAGTGAGACATTAGGAAATGTCATGCCAAATATTGGCTCATTTTGGATTTCATGAGAGCTACACATTCCAAAAAAGTTGGGACAGGTAGCAATAAGAGGCCGGAAAAGTTTTGAGATGTGTTGATGCCATGAAATTTAAAATCAACTTATTTTTCCCTTAAAATGATACATTTTCTCAGTTTAAACATTTGATATGTCATCTATGTTGTATTCTGAATAAAATATTGAAATTTGAAACTTCCACATCATTGCATTCTGTTTTTATTCACAATTTGTACAGTGTCCCAACGTTTTTGGAATTGGGTTTGTAATTGCTTTTTCCTATCACTTATGTTGGGCACTTTTTGCATTTAAACTGGATTATTCTGACTGCTGACATTGAAAATCATGCATGTGTTGTTTCGAGGGTATCGGTTAATTTCATGATTGCCGTTTTGATAGTGTCTGCTTGCATATTTTATTCATGTCTGGTAGCCTAATTCTCTTTAATGTAGGCTATTCGCCCCGATTTGATCCGTTTACCTGTGAAATTTATCTTATTTATAATTTATATTAGCCTATTGTCGTCAATATTTTGTTTTAAGGTGTTAAAATGGCCTTTATCAACCTTGATTTACATATTCTATAACATTATTTTAACAGTTAGTTAAAAAGTTTTGGGCGGGTTTTTGTGAGCTTTTGGACTGGAAATCGTCCATCCAATCTGGCAACACTGGCCACTGGCAGGAAAACCAATACGGAAAACTTTAGCAACAGAGCTCAGTAGTAATAGCCCACTCCCAAAAAAATTCCTCTCAGTCAGCTTATGCATTTGTGTGTCATTTTGCACTTCAAATAAAGCCAATATAGAACTGAGTTTTCAACCGTAAACTGAAGCTACAAGATGGCTGCAGTGGACACAAGTAAGTCCACATTAACATGAAAAGGGCTCCTAAACACGTGTCTGTCTACAATAAATGCTGTTTCACTACCAGTCAAACTAATTCATTCAGATCGGACTGTTTCTCCACTGTAAACCAACACCCCGGCATTTGAATCGCTGCTAAGAGCATCTATCAAAGTAAACCGAAGACAATATCGATCATGAAAATTTGATGAATTATGAGGATAATGTAACACTGGAGGCCATTAACAAAGGCAAAACTTAATCAGCCCTAAATAAAACCAGAACTAGATTTTGAATATAAATTTTATTGATGCTAAAGATGCATAAATCCATTACACTGCAAAAATGATTTGCTTATTTAGCTTATTTTTGTCTTGCTTTCCATTATGAACATCAGTAACATTTTACTTTATGCATTTATGTATAATGCATTATAAAGGCATTCATCTAATAATGCATTATATATCTTTTCATAAAAAATTGTAACCAAAGTTAAAATGCATTATAATATCAAATTCCTTGTTACATCTGAAATTGGTTGCTTGTCATGAGTTTTAATGCATTACAATTCCTAAAGGTGTGTTCAATGAACTGATAATTATTAAACAGTATTATAACAGTGGTTATAATTATTCATGAGACCACACAATGCATTATAAAGTCCATTACAAGGCAGAATTAACGCATTAAAAAACTTTTATAATGCATTATCTATAAAGGTTTTAAGTAAAGTGTTACCCAGATATCTAAACTTTCTTAAAACAAAATACATTTATTCCAGAAGCAAAATGACTATATTATGTAAGACTTAATTTATGAGATATTAAGCCTTGTTTTCTGAGAAATTGTTTTCAAATTTAAAACAAGAAAAAGTATCCTGTCTTCACTTTGAATTAAGTTTATTTTTCTTACCTAACTGAATTTTTCTCTTGTTTTAAGCACAATTTTGATAATTTTTCAGAAAACGAGACATAATATCTTAAGTAATTTTGCTTCTCAAATAAATAATTTTTTGCAGTGTAGGCATCAATAACTACTTGACTGATTAAAATCCCCGTTTCTCTGATTGAGAAAACACCACTATTTTACACAGCTTCTGAGAAAATACATAAATCTAGTAATATGTATAGAATATTTTAAAATGCAAAAAGATATTGCAATTTTTGGTTACACTATATGTTAAGGTGTCCTTGTTACAGTGTAATCATACATATAAATACTGAGTAATATTAATTAACTACATATACTTACTATATGGTTAGGGTTAGGATTTGGGTTTGGATTAGGGTTACTTGCATGCAATTATGCATAATTAATTGTTATTATAATAGTAAGTACATGGAACATGTGTAACAAGGACACCTTAAAATAAAGTGTTACCCAATTTTTTTTAATATACACTGCAATACTACCGACATTGGCCATGTAAGCCCACTCAGGACCGGATGGACACTCTGAGGTGCTGCAGAAAGCATCTTCACGTCAACTTCACTAAATCAAGCAGGACACTGAGAGCTTAGCATCACGCTCACTAACACAAACAAAATGACAGCGCTATTTGGTGCCAAACACAGCAGCTCTACATCATGCATTTAGCAGCCGTGAGCGAGACCTAAAATAGCTGCTTGTCAATAATATTTACCACAGATCCACCTCGGCCTCTTTCACGCTGTAGATAGAACTTTCCAAACCTGAGTGAACTGCCTACATAGACAGCATCCGAAGTAAAAGTCATACATCACTGATTTGGAACGCTCTATACAGAAACAAACAAGCTTATCATACAAATACATCACAAAAACGTGCATGGGAAAGATCACAAAATGCACATTTGGTTTTATCACTAGCATGTTTTAAAAGTAACAATGATGCAATGCAACAATATGCATTATGCAAATCAGCATATCAGACACTGAAGACTGGAGTAATGATGCTAAAAATTCAGCTTTGCATGATGTGAATGAATTACATTTGAACATACATTACAATAGAAAATAGTTCATTCAAATTCTAATAATATTTAACAATATTACTGTATTTTTGATCAAATAAATGCAGCCTTGCTGAGCATTAGAGACTTCTTCATTAAAAACGTTTTCTCAATAAATTCCAAGCGCTCTGATTCGCTGAAGTCGCAAGCATCAGATTGAAGCTTGTGATTTTGAATATCATATTGACATTTCTTGTGAGCGAGCCGTGTGAGACTACATCAGTCCTAATAAAACCAACACGGCACTTACATGCTGGATTTTACCCTTCAGGACTGAATAAACAAACATAAATACAAAGAGCAGGCATTAATGATAGTAAATAGTTAGGAGAAAAGCGACATCACAATTATGATCATATTAACATTGGAGTCATATTAAATGGAGACGTATGCTTAAAGGTCCCCTGAAATGCTTAGAAACACACAGCGTTACTCTATGTGTTGACGTCATTTTAACTGAAACCGGAAGACAGGGCGGGACATATCAAGCAGCCCCGCCCCTTTTTAAAATAGCCAATAGCATTCATTTATATCACAGCTTAGAGCCGTTGAGCTCCGTGAAGTCGCATTTGACAGGGTATGCCAGCCACAATCTCATCCATATTGCTATAAAATATTGCATTCTGTGTAGAATTCAAATAGCTCCGATACATTTTGTGGTCTTCGCCGACTCGCGCATGTGATCCGCTCCGTGCTATCGTGTCTCTGGACCGGAGCAGAGTGTGTGTGCGGTGCGGTGGTTAGCGTGACACAGCGCGAAACCAGACTTCTTTTTTTCCTCAATGGAAAGCATATTTACACTGTTTGAATCGTTCCCTGTCCCCTATATAGTGCACTACGTGCCATTCACTGTACAGAAAATACTAATTCTGTGGACCGATTTCAGCCGCGGCTTCAGCGTCTATTTTATAGTGCAGGGGGTGGGCGCTTCGGATTCTAGAGAGCATTTGATTGGACAGAAAGTTTGATGAGAAGCTGAAGTACGATGTGACGTCAAAAACAATGTTGAGCCGTTTTTGCGGAAGTGACGAACTGCAAGCTTTGAATGCTTCTATCTTCTAAATGCTTTTTTTGTCACTGTTTTGGAGCGCACTGCCTTGTACACTCTTAAAAATAAAGGTGCTTCACGATGCCATAGAAGAACCTTTTTGTCTAAATGGTTCCATAAAGAACCTTTAACATCTGAAGAACCTTTCTGTTTCACAAAAGGTTCTTTGGGGCGAAAGAAGGTTCTTCAGATTATAAAAAGCTAAGAAAGAGATGGTTCTTTAAAGAACCTTTGACTGAATGGTTCTTTGTGGAGCCAAAAATGGTTCTTCTATGGCATCGCTTGAAGAACCTTTTGAAGCACCTTTATTTTTAAGAGTGTAGATAACCTTAAGGCTAACATATTGATACTAACACCCAAAAAATGGTCATTTTGATTTCATGGGGACTTTAAGTTTAATGCTTCTCAGGTTTTCTTCTCAGAAAATGTCTCAAACCGTGATAAGGTTTAGGGACAGGTAGTCATTTTATAGTCTTATATAAAATATCATGTCTTTGTGGGGTCTGATTTATGGAATCTTTGTGCCGCCTTTTGGTCCTCACCAAGTAGTAAAAACAAGTTCACACACACATACACACAGACACACACACACTCGGACAGGTCTATTTGTGAGGCAGATGTGGTGTGGCCACCTATGGATGAAGGACAACATGGACATTTTGTCAGCAGAAATCACAACTCCAGCTGCTGAGGGGCACACACACACACACACACACACACACCAGTATACAACAGCATATATATGAACAAACGCATCTGATAAAGTGCGCTCATAAACAAACGTGCACACACACTCGCCTCAGGCCGACTTCAGCAGCACATCGCATTACTGCTGCACTTTGAAATGAAAAAAGAAAAACATGTATGGGGGAGGGACTTAGTGACCTAGAATTCATGAGCGCAGCATTGGATCGTTATTCGTTTTGATGTGTGACTGCGTGCGCCTACATTGTAGGTCATCGCCAAGTGGCAGCAACATGGAACTCTCACTCTCTCTATGACTTGTTATGTAAAAGGCCTCATTCTCATATCCAGCCTTCATGCCATTGCAGAAAACAGTAGCACACAGGAAAGGAAAGACTTGAGCTGAGATGAGCCAGAGAGTAGTTCAGATTTACTCAGAACTAGTTTAGTTTAGGGGCTCGAGTGGCTCATTAAAGCAATAAACTATGAAATGTTGTGCTTTACTGGGATTTTAACATGGTTAACGAGTGCTTCTCAGCATCCTCTTCACACAGAATGCAAAAACTGTGATGAAATGACTATAAAACATGTTATTGAGTGGTTTATTGCTTATATAAAGCAATAGCAACAACATGACAAAATATATAAATGTACAATAAAAAGTTTGATTTCTTAATAATAATCAGAACAAACTATTCTTATATTCTATATATTTACATATACACATATTTCTAATTATATACACACACACAAATATATACATACATACATACATACATACACACACATATATATGTGTGTGTGTGTGTGTGTGTGTGCATATAATTATACACATATGTGTATATGTAAATATATAGAATATAAGAATAGATATAAGAATAGTTTGTGTGTATATTTATATATATATATATATATATATATAACAAACCCAGCTATTGGGTTGTTTTGACCCAGCGGTTGGGTCAAAATAACCCAACCGCTGGGTCAACACAACCCAATAGCTGGGTTTGTCCCTTTTTATATTCTAATTTTTCAGGATTTTTTGATGAATAAAAAGGGGAAAAAAAGGGGAAAAAAACAGCATTTATTTAAAATAAAGATATTTTATAAGATTATAAATGTCTGTACTGTAACTTTGATTTGATTGATTTTGTTTAAAAGAAAACTGACCACTATTGACTCCCTATTCATCACGATTCTCCTCAAGAGTTCTGACACTTTATGACCTAAATTTCCCCATTACTTTTCACATCAATGAATAAGAATTTTTAAAAATCATTTCAGAGCTACTTAAGAGGAGCTATTTTTAGCCAATTAAATAGTTTAGAGCTGAGCATAACTACAGAAATCTCCATGAAGTTTTTAGATGTTATCAATTTCCATGAGCGGAGCTCTTAAAAGTCAAGAACTGTGAGAAAAAAAAATCCAGTAATCTCACATGTGTCTCTTATAGAGCTTCCCAACATACCAATGCCTGCAACAGATCTCACTATGAACTCAACCATTTCTTATCAACTGATCTGATACGTTATCCTTATACATTTTATAGCTCTATACTCTTACAGTCTTACATTTGCTCATTTGGGTCTGTTTTTATTCCTCCAAATCAAAGACATGAAGACTCCATCAGTTAGCATTGCTAAAGCATGCAGCTTCATTCAGTGCAGATTAACTGATGCTGAACTCAACTGAGCATGTCAGAGGAATATACACTGCCTTTAGACGAACTGTAAAACAAGACGGCGAAGAAAAGCAAAGGTGCAACTACGGTCGTCCACTGGCAGTTTTTGTGTGTGTGTGTGTGTGTGCTGGCTGAAATTGCATTTTTTTCTCAATACACTTACACTGATAACAGGCTTGCTGCCGTTTCTATGGCAACTATAGATCCCTCAAGCTGTGCTGCGCTGAAGGATGTGAGAGAACAGCGGATAGAGAATGAACACACACACACACACACACGTAGAGATCCTGTGTATCTACAGCTGAGCTCTTTTGAGACTGACTTCCAGTTGTGATGCTTCCCAAAGCCTCAGAGTTATTGAAAACACACAACTGCTATTTACAATCTATACATAGTGATGAAAACCATTATAGACCCCTATAGCCACACGAGTTTTGCTTTAGAGTCCAGCTTTTGCATTGGCGACTCAACACAGCATCAGAATTGTTTATCGTATAAAATGGTTTCATAATAATTCAACACACAAAGCTCCACTGAAGTCCAGGCCTCCCTTTCTACGTTTTTCTCCTCCGCTCCTTAATTTCCCTAAATATATGCAGACTGTGTCCACAATGGTTTTTCCCTGTTATCGCTGTGCCTTCCTGTGATTCGGCCCTGCAGGGATTCATAAGCTTTACTGAACTAAAACAAATTAATTTAAGTTGAATTCAGCTGAATCAAATGGAATTTGATGGCATTTCCAGGGTCCAGACATCATTTGACCAATACATTCCCATGATTTTTCCAGTCATTTATGATTACTGAATGTTTAAAAAACATTTTAATAAGATTGCACAAAACTGATTTCTAGCCAATATACTGTATAATGAGCTAATATATTTTTATATTGTATTTGGATATTGTACATATTTTGTAGTGCTGTTATTCTGCTCATTTATTTTTTAATTAGGCATTTATTGGCTATACGTTTCCATTAAATAAAATAAACATCTATCTATCTATCTATCTATCTATCTATCTATCTATCTATCTATCTATCTATCTATCTATCTATCTATCTATCTATCTATCTATCTATCTATCTATCTATCTATCATATATACATAAAATATATAGAATATAAGTAGATATATTTTTGCTTCTTATGTCCTATATTTCCCAATTACTTTTCACATCAATGAACAATAATTCTTATAAATAATTTCCGAACAACTTAAGAGGAGTTATTTTTAGCTAATTAAATATTTTAGAGCTAAGCATAACTACAAAAATGTTTTAGGATTTAATTAATTTCCATGAGCGGAATATTTTTTAAGGTGAGCGTAACTAGAAAGAACTATATATATA
>NW_015505395.1:230452-254763 GCF_001515645.1 Sinocyclocheilus grahami | reverse complement strand
TATATATAAAATACTAGAGAAATTTCCATGAAATTCTAGGGTTTTACTAAATTAAACTTATCCAACAAACCCCACTTAAAATTCCCGGATATTTCCAGGTTTACCATAACTGGGAACCCTGCCTTTCATTTTGACTATAAAAAAAATTGGAGGAATAAAAAATGGAGAAGGATGGAAAAATGACAGGCCAAATGTCAGGCTAGCAAACATGCCATCGGCGGGGATTCATATGTATTTCTCCAGCCTCTGATCTCATTTTGCTGTGTTTTTTTTTTTGAGATGAAAAAATAATGGCCTTTCTGTCCCAACTGTCCAACAATATCTATGCAAAACAAGTGTAAGAATCGTTGTTTCTCTGTCTCTCTTCCTCCTCTGACCTCTCGAGCCCCGATGCCCGCTTTCCGCAGACACTTAATGGAGATGCAGGAACTCTGCCGGCCCGGCTGTGGCTTTCTATTCAACACACACACACACACACACACACACACACACAGAAGTGCACATACATGCCTAAGGCTGTCAACATGACCATCGTCACCCTGTTTGCATATACCATCTCTCTTTTTACTTTCCTTTCCTCTAAACTCGATGCGCCCCAGCGTATTCCTGCACATATTACTCTATTCATCTTCCACCTTCCTCTATTTATATTCTTTTGCGCTCCGTCTCTCTTCTCTTCCTGCTTCCCAGACATCTCTCTGATAAATACCCTAGTTATGAATTATATTGTAGTTCTTGTGGTCGAATCAACCAGAGCGCAATAATTCCTAATAGTACAACAATACGATCTGACAACCCGATAGAGCTCTTAAATAAAAGGAAAGTAAGGAAACGGCGCAAACACAGACAATAAATTTCCTTTAGACATTTCAGTTGCGTTGTCTGACTTCATGGGAAATCTGTGAATTATACAACAGGGTTGACTAGGTCGCACCCTTGATAACAATACGGCATGCATTAATCAATATTAGTGAATGTCTATGTGATTGATTGTGCCCTCAATTCATCTGTTTTGCATTAAATCTATGAACTCGAATGCTCCTGCATGATTTAGTTGAACCTGCATACTGGATTCAAAAATGGCAAAAAATCCAACAATTGTTTGAAGTTTTATCAGGTTTACCCTCATCTAAACATCACATGGTAAATAAAAACTGTAAGTGTAACTTACAGTCCACACTGAAAGCAAAAAGGAAGTATAATATGACACAATTAGAACATTTTATTAATAATATACATGTATTACGTATTATTAATAATACACTAAATGTTTGGGGTTGCTAAGATTTTATAATGTTTTTGAAAGAAGCCTCACATGTTCACCAAGGATGCATTTATTTGATTAAAAAATACGTTGAAAAATTGTGAAATATTATTACAGTTTACAGAAACAGTTGTCTGTTTGAATATATTGTAAAATGTAATTTATTCCTGTAATCAAAGCTGAATTTTCAGCATCATTACTCCAGTCTTCAGTGTCACATGATCCTTCAGAAATCATTCTAATATGTTGATTTGCGGCTCAAGAATCATTTCTGAGTATTATCAATGTTGAAAACAGTTGTGCTGCTTCATATTTTTGTGGAAACCATTAATTTCCTCCCCAAATGGCATCACTTGTTGCTTTATTGCATTGCATCTGATTAGGAAAATTATGCCAGTTGTCAAACATCTGGCTCGGCGTGACTAATGAAGCCCAAACTAAATCTTGCAAACCACATTTACCAAAACCATTTGTCCCAATCCCAGAGCAGAATAAAACTCAGCCGGCCAAAAAACAAGCCAGTGAGTGACTGCTGTTTCTGGTTTCTAAACCAGTTCAGGTGTCACATGACTGTTATTCCACTGGCACCCCGTCTGCTCCTGAAATAGTCTCTCCAGCCTAAAATTATGCTCTACTGCTCTCTTTTACAGTGACCCCACTCCAAACACATACAAAGAAACACACACACACACACACACACCTCAAAGTAAAAGTAGCTCATTCCTTTTTAAGACAACCAGTTCTATAATCGGGCTCCATTCAGACACATTCAGGGCTTATAATATACTGTACATCTTAATCTGAAAATGATGACTAGTAATATCATAATTTACTGTGCTACACGTCCCAGTGAGACCAGCAGGTCTGGACATCAGAGTATCTCAAGAAACCTGTCTAGAACATGTTCAGGTCATATTCCACCCCAAACTTTAAAGATCAAATTTGTATTTTCCATTAAGAAATTTGCATCATGGAAATAAAGAACATCTATTCTGTAATTGTCATTATATTAATGTGATAAAATGTTATATAATAATATATGTATTATAATATATATATATTATTAAATTAAATTATATGTGTATATATATATATATAATACACATATAATTTAATTTAATAATTTATGCATTTAGCAGATGCTTTTATCCAAAAGCGACTTACAGTGCATTCAGGCTATACATTTTTTACCAGTATGTGTGTTCCCTGGGAATCGAACCCACGACCTTTTGCGCTGCTAACGCAATGCTCTACCACTAATAAATACTACAAAATTGCTATTTAAATATTAAATAATTTAATTTGTAAAAAAAAAAAAAAATCCCACAAAATGTACACAATATTTACTTAAAATGTTATACAAATAAATATAAAAAAAAAAAATTACTGATTGACAAGACAATGTCAACAGAACGATCACCGCTATTAATAGGTCAGCTGGGCACAAAAAACTAACTTCTAATTTCTAATCTTTGATGTTGATGTAAAATGTGACCTGGAAATGTGCTCGGCAGGTTTCGTGAGATTCAGCTGTGTGTGTATCTGTGCATAAGTTCCATAAGTGCATGTACTGTACGGATGTATTCATATTGTGCTTTTCTGCATCTGTGTGTGTGATCCAACAAGGTTAATGTTTGTAACCTTTACATAAATCTACTGCGGCCCTTTTCCAGCGTTGTGTTTTCTGGCAGCTGGCTCACGGCAGCGATAGATCCCACGGGAGTGTATGAATGTTCAGCCACATGACAGTCCAACATGAGTACATGAGCCAAACAAACCCTATAGCTCACCTCTGATTATCTCTTGCTTCATTCCCAATGGAAACCACGTCATCTAAATATACAGCTCCATTTCCACACATACACTCTTAAAATAAAGCTTCTTTACTAGCATTGATGGTTCTATGAAGAACCTTTAACATCCATGGAATCTTTCCATTCCACAAAAGGTCGTGGAAAAAGTTCTTTAGACTTTTACAATGTTCTTCACACTAAGAAGAAATGGTTCTTTTAAGAACTGTTCCCTGAAAGGTTCTTTGGGGAACCAGAAATGTTTTTTCAATGGCATCACTGCAAAAACCCATTTGGAACCTTTACTGGTAAAGGAACGCTTCGCCGAAAAATTATAATTCGCTGAAAGTCACTTCTGGCCAAAATATGAGTCCATAATAACGCTTCATCTCCTGCTCTCCCTTCCAGTTTTGCTTTGTTTTCACTTGTAAATGGTGCTTGAGTTTTGCATATTTCTCTCCTGACAAGACAGCTTTTCACTGGAGTAAGCAACATTATGGATAGAGGACTCATATTTTAGCCAGAAGCAAAGGTTTGAAGTTAAAAATGCCTTAATAATGGATTTGTTTCGTACAAACATGCAGCTTTTATCTTCACAAGACGTTAACTGATGGACTTGAGTGGAGCGGATTACTTGTGGATTACTGTGATGTTTTAATCAGCTGTTTGGACTCTCATTCTGACGGCACCCATTTACTGCAGAGAATCCATTGGTGAGCAAGTGATGCAATGCTAAATTTCTCCAAATCTGGTGAAGAAACACTCATCTGCATCTTGGATGGCCTGAGGGTGAGTAAATGTTCAACCAATTTTCATTTTTGGGTGAACTCTTCCTTTAAGCGTGTAGGAAAGAGAAATCTCCTTAAAGGAACACTCTACTATTTTTGAAAATATTTTCAACATTTTCCAACTCCCCTAGAGTTAAACAGTTGAGTTTTACCATTTTCGAATCCATTCAGCCGATCTCCGGGTCTGGCGGCAGCACTTTTAGCTGTAGCTTAGCATAGATCATTGAATCTGATTAGACCGTTAGCATCTCGCTCAAAAATGACCAAAGAGTTTCTATATTTTTCCTATTTAAAACTTGACTCTTCTGTAGTTACATCGTGTACTAAGACCGATGAAAAATGAAAAGTTGAGATTTTCTAGGCCGATATGGCTAGGAGCTATACTCTCATTCACAGCTAAAAGTGCTACCGCCAGACCCGGAGATCGATGAATGGATTCAAAAACGGTAAAACTCAACTGTTTAACTCTAGGGGAGTTGGAAAATGAGCCTATTTTCAAAAATAGTGGAGTGTTCCTTTAAGATCACAACTGCAGTTTCTAAACAACAATGAGATTAAATGTATCTCTATCGGAGACAAAAAGCTTCCTGTGAAAAAGACACCAGTAATCTCTGTATCTGCTATATCTTCTCTGCCGTCATGCATACAACATTAAATTAGCAGGAGATTTCTGTGTGGGGTGAACTTGAGCAGACTGACAGTACATAGCCGAAGGCATGATGAAATACAACATGTCTAACATCTGCCACACACAAGCTTCTGATGGACCTGTTTGCCCTCAGAACCAAAGACCACCGGACGTTACAGGAATGTTACAGGGATGAAAATTTGAGGAGGAAAATGGAGGACACTTCCACTACTTTCAGTACGATAGTTCACCCCAAAAAATTAAAAGTCTACCATCTTCTACTCACTCATACCTTCTTTAGGCAACATTTATTCATTTTGCTTTTTTTTTTGCACAACAAAAGTGTATGGTAACCAGAGTCTGTCAAGGTATCAATATAAGTGCTTATTTAAAATCTCTTGTTGATAATATAATCACAAAATACACAATTTTATGGTAAAGTGTTTCAAAAATACTAAACTATTGATAAAGTGACTGCAACCCCTTCAGCCTTATTGCTTTTATAAAAAGCATAATTAAAATATTAAAGGCACTAATTTCCATTCAGATGTTAATTTATTATGCTAATTCCTTTTTAGAAATTGACAGCCACAGACCACTTTCATTGTATGAAAAACATCCTAATTTTACAAAGTATTGTAAATGAAACAAAAATTATTAGAGACTGTGTTACAAAAATACTATTTTAATCTTTCTACTTCAACATTTCACGTATAATTCAATGTGTTACTTGCCATTATTTGTGAGATTTGCTAGCAATTTCTGAGTGAAAACTATTTAAAAGTAAATCCTACATCAAATTTTTTTTTCCCCCCGGTGCATTTAAGTAGATTTTCATAAAAAGACTTTGAAGAAACATGGAGTGATTTTTGGGTGAACTATTCCATTTCCATTCCAAGCTTTCCTACAAATATAATCTTGATTACATGTTGCAAAAAAAGGAAAATACATCAGGAGAACACAGAAGAACCAGAAAAACAACTGTTACTGAACTGCGTTCAACGGTTAGACCTTTTCTGCCTGAAATAGATGAAACAAAAAGCCATTAGAGAAATACAGAGAGAGATCAAAAGAGACATACCCCAGGTAGAGTCTTCTGTTCATGCAATGCATTCTGGGCTTTGATGGCTGATTCACGAGCGCAGTAGGTGAGGAACGCGCAGCCTGTAAAAACGAGACGAGAATCAGATACAGAACTGCACACACCTACTCAAAACACACACACTCATGTACCAAAGCTCTGTGTTTTACGTTTCCATGCTGCCATTTATCACAAAGACTGCAAAAGGAAAACAGAGTAGTAAACTAGATTTTTACATGTTTTGAGGCAAACATGAGTGATGTCTGCCGGTGCAAAACTCGCTGTTCTGGGTTGTTGACTTGCCAAGGCATTTCTATGTGCTTGCTTTGTTTATTCTACGTACAAAGGCATTATATTGTAATGTATGAGTAATAGGCTCCTGAATGTTTCTGTGTGTGCGCAGCGCGATCGCTGATCTCTGATGTATGTGTGTGTGTGTGTGTGTGCGTCAATGAAAGCAGCATATTAACATAGAACGGCGATTAAACTGGAACCGCCTGTGTATTAAACATTAATGCACACCTGCATATATCTATATATATAATTTATAGTTTCATATATATATATATAAAAGTTGGTCCCCCCTCCCTCATTGTTCAAGGTATGGTTACGGTCTTGGTTTAAAGTATATTGTAGATTTGGACCTGGGTTACGACCCTCCCGCCAGTGTTTTTGGCTGCCCTGACCTTGTAACCTCAGCTCAACGCCTCTGATCCCAGAAGAGCAGCTAGAAATGATTTCCAATGGCCATGATCAGACATCAGTCATGTCTGTCATTCTGTGCTCTCTCTCTCGCACTCTTTAATAGGTGGTGTGAGCAGTGTGGCCACAATAGACTTTAAGCTTGTGAATTAATTTACCCCATGATTATGAGCAACAGGATATCATGTCACACTCTATGGCTTCTGTTTATACTATACTATTCTGTTCTATAATATGTATACTGTTCTAACTTTGAATAACAAACAATAATATTTTTTTTTTATAATTTTTTGTTAACTGAAATAAAGCTGAAAAAAAATTAGATGACACATTTAATTTAATTAGATGAGGGAAAATTGAAAATAAATATATTTAAGCCGAGTTAAAATTATTAAAACTGAAAAAAAATCAATCTAAAAAGAAATATTAAAAAACAATAGCACAAAAAAATAAAAAAATAAATTAAAAAAACGTTTAAAACATTAACCGTGAACAGTGTTGTTATTGTAAAGCAAAATTTTTAAAATTTGTTTTCATTAATTGAAATAAATGTGAGATAAACATATAAATATCAGACAAAGAACTTTAAAACTCAAAGAAATTTAGAACATAATTATGTAAGTTAAGTAAGTTGAAGTACTAAAATGTCTGAAACTGAAATAAAAATATATTACAGCAAAAAAATAAATAGATATTAACAAAAAACAATAACTTTAAAAATGTTAAATACTTTTTAATAAAGCATTTTCTGTGAAGAGTGTTGTTATTGTTAACTAAAACTTAAAAATAATTTTTGTTAATTGAAATAAAGCTGAAAAATAAAAATATTAGATGGAAAAAACTTTTAGAAACTCAAAGGAAAAACTGAAAATGTGTTTAAGTTAATTGGAGTGCTAAAATGACTAAACCTAAATATGAAATAAAAATAAATTAAAGCTAAAAAGAAAACAAACACTAACAAAAATGTCAAGACCACTTAAAATGAAGATATAAAAATAAAAGCTAATTCAAAATATCAATAGATATTATATATAAATAATTCAAAAATAACTCAGATTGTTAACACGGAATTATGGCTTCTACAGAATGGCAAGTCTGTCTAGAAAAGTAGGGTGGAAAAAGTCATTTGTGCTACTTTTGTCATTGAAATGGTAAATTTGTCCTAAATTACCTTAATTCCCCCTATATATACACATTTGGCAAGCAATCAGCTGATTAGGGGGATTTTCAATAGCATTTAAAACCCTGAATAATCTTTATTCTGTCTAGCTAGTTGTCTTTTTGTTAATCAGAAAGTTTGCAAAAAATATTTT
The DNA here is from genome assembly GCF_001515645.1 of Sinocyclocheilus grahami. Lineage (NCBI taxonomy): Eukaryota > Metazoa > Chordata > Actinopteri > Cypriniformes > Cyprinidae > Sinocyclocheilus > Sinocyclocheilus grahami. The sequence goes on along the minus strand of NW_015505395.1, from coordinate 247,197 downwards.
AAAAAGGTCAAAATGAATTAAAACCTTGTTAAGAGGCACATTCCTTTCTATTCAGCCTCTTAATACATCTTCATATTCACATTCAGCCTTTCCCAAATAAATAAGTAGACACAAATAAATTAATTATATTCTGAATTAAAACTACTGCATTTCCACTTGGAGCCAGCTCTCGAAGATCAGACAAAGAATCCAAAGGAATATTAAAGCAGTTCTGACAGCGATATTTCCATCGCTTCAGTATAATTGGCTTGTAATGATTGCTGTTATAGGAGCAGTAGTCTAGTGTAACCTGTAAACCTTAATTAAACCAGTCACATTCAGATGGACCCAAACCAACCCTCTGAGTGAAGCCACGTGGCCGGAGCGAACGGACCACCTCAGGTAGAACTAATCACACACACACACACACACACAGGGAACAGCATTTAGAGAGATACACTCTCATATGTATTCATGTTGCACACCTGTGTCCATTCAACAACAATATCACACTATAATATATTGTACACTGGCACAGCATGCAGTGTTCATACTCTATAAATCAACATCTCATTAGCAGCCCATCCATGCCAGAACAGATTAAGTAGGTTGTAAAACTAGTTTAAAGACCCAATGAATCTGTTTTGACATTGACAGTTTACTATCCTGCATTGACATATTATTCCTATTGAAATTGGAAGCTGAGCTGGAACATATAAAAAAAGGCGACAACACTTTGCAATAAGGTCCTGTTAGTAAACGTTGATTAATGCATTAACATAACAATTAACCACAAATGGTAAAAAAATGTCACTGGGGCTGCGCCTTTTCAAAAGATAATATAACATATAACTAATAGATAACTAATACATACACTTTAGATACTAATATATAGTCTTAACGTACTAATATGCACCTATACGGTACTAATATGTATTTTTTAAGGGTAAATAAGATGTACCTTTTAGCTTTTGCACCTTACCACCCCAGTAGCTTTGTACCTTTTTATTCTGAGAATGTAACATTTGTTATAATATTTATGCATAAGTAAAAAAAAATGCAACCATTAAATAATATTAAGAGATAAAACTTTTGATTTTAATAATGTATTACTAAATGTTGAAATTAAATTAAATTATTTAGAAGCATTTTTCATTGTTGGTTCATGTTAATGAATGTAGTTAACTAATGTTAACAAATGAAACCTTATAAACTGTTACCTAAAAGGTTTCTCTTTTTATAGCTTGGCAAAAATCACACTTGACAACCGATGGGGAAAACAACAACACTTTACTGCAATATGTTATTCTAAAGAAAAACAAATGATTGTTTTTCTATCAAAATGCAATAATTTGATCCATTCAAGTGACGTCGCTGAAACCTCTTAGTTTTTAGGGCCTCTCACTGAACCACCTGTTTCATAGAGATACTTTTCACAATCCAATCAATCCTTAATAGATAAAATAATATATATTTTCATCTTTTAATGTCCATCAAGGCTGCATTTATTTGATCGAAAATCAAATACAGTTATATTTTAATACTGTAAAAATTGGTTAAATTGTAAAATATTATTACAATTTAAAATAAATGTTTTCTATTTGACTATATTTTAAAATGTAATTTATTTCTGTGATGCAAAGCTGAATTTTCAGCATCATTACTCCAGTGTTCAGTGTCACATGATCCTTCAGAATTCATTCTAATATGTACGGTGGCCGAGAAGTGCAGAACAAATCACAACAATTCATACAATACATTTAAACTGAGCTACTTTAATACCATCTCCAAACTTTCTACCATGACTCTGCTGTTCTTCGGCTGGTTCTTCTCTGTATACGTTGATTGGCAGATGTTTCGTCCAGTCAGCGGTGAGTAATCCAAAACCAATGGTGCTGTCTCAAACTATACCTACCTCTTCTGGTTTGTCTGATTTGTCATTGTGTTTTCTGACTTGTTAATTTGTTTTCAGATTTGTCGTTGTGTTTTCTGACTTATGTTTTCTGAATTGTTGTTGTGTCTTCAGAATTGTTATTTTGTTTTTTAGACTTGCATTTGTGTTTGTAATTTGTTCTTTTGTTTTCAGAATTGTGATTTGTTCTGCACTTCTCGGCCACCGTAAATATGTGATCTTTACTTAATATCCTAATGATTTTTGGCATAAAAGAAAAATCAATAATTTTGACCCATACAATGTATTTCTGGCTATTGCTAAAAATATGCCCAAGCGACTTAAGACTGCTTTTGTGGTCCAGGGTCACATATGCTGATTTGCTGCTCAAGAAACATTTCTAATTATGATCAGTATTGCAAACAGTTGTGCTGCTTCATATGTTTCTGAAAACCTATTTTTATACAACCATGAATATCCTGTTTCAGTCAGAAATGAATCAAGTAAAATGGATTGCAAATGGCATTCCATGTAAACGTTAAGTAAAACAAGCAATCAAAGTCATGATTGGGTTCATTCGGGACAGTACAGTACAACTACAGTGCTTACAGAAAGAAACACCGCCTCTGGCTTTATACACCAGAGAATTACACGCCGGCTAATTTAAGATAGAGACAGATAATTGGATTCAGCCAGTGTTATTCTGCACATTTGGTATCTGTGTTGTATCACACTCGGATCAATACATTCTGGGAGCAGAAAATGATAGTCATCTCCTTATCATTTTCCATTAAAATCCCCTTTTGATAACATTTCATCACGCAGGCTGGTGGGAAGGAAACGAAAGAGAGAGAGAGAGAGAGAGAGAGGGAATGATAGGGAGATAGAGAGTAAAAGAAAGGTTTTTGTAGCTCCATAAAAACACCTTTATCTCGGTTTGCCCCCAAACACTCCAAAAACAGGCCACACTGGATTATGGGCTATAAATGATATTAAAATCTCTCCGTTGTAGTAATTTCATTTTCTCTTATAAAATAAATCTCGGCCAAGCAAACACAAAACACTGGAAGCCAAACAGTTTCTAGACACCTTTTTGAGGTTATTTCTGAATTAAACGACTCTATTGGCAATTATTTATGTGAGTTTTAACTCAACATGACTTAATTACGTTCAAACGACTTCAGCGTAAAACAGATTTAGGACTGGAACAAATTTAGATGAGTATTGTAAACATTGTGCCAGATATTTTAGCCAAAATCTAGACTGTTTATGGTTTAAAGCCTTATCATCAACCAAAAATGTAAATCTGATTGCTTAGTAAAGCAAAATCAAACTTCAACAAGACATGATTTGAAGAATGCATACCGTTCTGAAGATTAATATTAGGGTATATTATTCAACATATTTGCAACTGTATCATTATTTGTCTGAAGCGTAATTAGCTGTCCACACAGAGGTCATAAACGTGCTCAGAAATGTGCTCCTCTCACAGGTTTTTTTATCTACACATGTTGGAAAGGCAATGAAATGCAATTACGTTTGACTTCCTACCCTCCATTACCCTTACATTAAATAGCCATTGCATTATATGACTTCATCTTTATATATAGCCTAGCTTTTCTGTCTAAAAGTGTAAATGTGACAATTTCTCTGAGTCGAGATCTTCCTTCTTTTCTCTGAGCATGTCACATTTATACACTTATATGCTCCCTGTACACATATATAAGCTGTAATTAAATATACTGTAAACATATTTATTCATGATTTTTCAATAACATGTGAAAAGATTTTGGAACTGCCACAAAAGAGAGCTAATTCTTCTGTTCAATGAAAATAGCCAATGATAGGATACACTACTGATCAACAGAAGTGCTCACCAAGTGCTCATTTGATCAGAAATGCAGTAAAAACTGTAATATTGCGAAATATTATTGCAATTTAAAAGAAGTGTTTTCACATGACTCTTCAGAAATCATTCTAATATGCAGATTTGCTGCTCAAGAAACATGTATTATTGTTAATCATGTTAAAAAAAGTTGTGCTGCTTCGAATTTTTGTGGAAACCGTGAAACATTTTGTTTTGCAGGATTCTTTGATGAATAGAAAGTTCAAAAGAACAGCATTTATTTGAAATAGAAATGACTGCTGGACAATTTGCATGATGTGTCATTATGTGGATCGTGCTGGCACAAAAATAATCAAAATAAAAGATAAGTTGTACCTGTGCATATCTAAATACATCAAAATTTATGACCATAACAAATGCACATTCACAAAATCATCATATTACAGCAACCATCATACTATACAGATATTCAATGCAAATTAATACAGTATTTGGTCCAATTGAGCTTATATGACACTATATGCAGCAATGTGGAGATCAAGCGAAAACAACACTGCGCTGACTGTCACATCTACATCTAGATGATGTGAATGCCCTTCTATAAGTAATCCTTCACATGCACTAATTAAGACTTCTTCCTCGACCTGAGAGAGCTCAGTGTCTAAGGTAGGAAAAGGATTACTCCTAAAAATAAAGGAAAAAACAGTCTGACAGTCTAATTCCATAGATAGACCCTTTTAAGCTCTTCTGCTGGTGCATTAAAGTGTCCAAAAAACATTTGAAGATCTGAAGGACCTATAATGTAACAATGTACTTTGGATTTTGAAGATGAGATGTACTTTCAAATGCATGTAAAATATATTGTCTAAAATAGATAGACAGAGAATGTTAGACATAGAGAATCATGACTATTGGTGCGTTCAAGTCGTGTCGGATAGATCGTATTTACGAGTTGAACGCACATGAACGCCACCACAAAGTCGTTATTACGAGTGGGAAACTCGAAATTCTCTTTAAGCCCCGAGTTTCCGAGTTGGGGGCGTGTCAATGAGAAACATGGTGGAATCGATGGATGCAATGTCTGTAGTTGACGGTAATTGTTTTGTTTAAATTGATAGTTTAGTTGTCCTATAAACTTAAATTGGTCATGTTCTTGTTATGCAGCAGACCCTGTTGTATTGTTTTGCAATTTATTAAAAGGTACACCGCCATCTTTTGCCGACTAAACTGATTTGAACGCTCCTGACGTCATAATTACGACTTGTCAACTTGTATGTACGAACTTCCCAGGAGGACTTGAACACAGCATTCGATACTTCATAGTACAGCACGCAGTCCAGGTTCATTACCCATAGTTCCCTTCTCAACAAAACCAATATTCCCTATAACATATTTCATAAGCTGACATCATGCTAAACAGTCATTACCTCAATGCTTCACCTCGCTCTTCACTTTGCGCTGTCATTGAGTGCCAACGTTAGTCTGAACAACAAGCTTTTACGCACCTACTTGCACGGCACAATCCAGACATTCGATTAAATATGTGCATGTGAATGCAGGTCAAAGGGAAGCCTGTAAACATGCTGCTTGTGATGATTAATGTTTACTGCTGTGGCTGTTTATCTAATGCGATGCACGCACACACACACACACACACACAAATGTACATCCACTCTCTTCATAAAAACTAGTTGATTTTGATAGAGTTCATTGTTTTCGTGTTGTAACAAAATGATATTCCAATAAGCATAAATATGCATAACAAACAAATACTGGGTAAAATAGGTCTTTTTAATTGCACAATGACCCATTTTATGGTCTGCCATCTTGGATCTTTTGTTGCAATGCATTTTGAGATTGCCTTGAAGGGCACATGTGATGCTGCCTTAAAGGAGACATATTATGCCCCTTTTTACAATATGAAATATAAGTCTCTGGTGTCCCCAGAGTGTGTCTGTGAAGTTTCAGCTCAAAATACCCCACAGATCATTTATAATATCATTTTGAAAATGCCTATTTTGAGAGTTTTTTTCGGGCCTGTCTCTTTAAATGCAAATGAGCTGCTGCTCCCCGCCCCCTTTTCCAGAATAGAGCTGCACCATTACAGCTCGGACCTGCTAAAAAACATCTGTTTTGGTTCTGATTATCATGTTTATCGTGCTGAAATCATGCGTTTTAAACCATATTAGTTTAAACTTCTGATATACGGTTTTCTGAGCGCACACATCTGAAGCACACGCACAGAAAGCGGCTGTCACAGCATGGGAGTACTAAACTAAGTTCTCATTCACACACAAGTTTACGTTAAAAACACACAAGTTACAAAAACAGTTAGTTATGTCTGTGAAGGTAAACAGCTGGGAAATAAATCTCATGTTTATTTTAGATCTGTGTGGCAGCAGCAATATAAAGTAAATAAATCAATAAATCCACTGCTGTCTTGACTCCTCTGAGGCTGGGACTCTAAATAGTGTTCTGTGCTCATCTGTGCAGCCAAAGACAGAACAGTTAGCATGTTTTGCTCAAACATTCGTCATGGCATTAGAGCTGGTACACCGTTGTCGCTTGCGAAAACAAATGATGGCGCCTTGGGTGTAAACTTACAGATTAAGGGGCGGTAATATTATAATGAGATCCCTTTGCCACGTCATTTTCTCAGACGCTTGCAGAAAAAGGCTTACCAAAACAAAGTTACTGCTGGGTTCATCTTTTTCACTTTTCCTTGGTTGGTAGATGCACCGGGGACTTGATTATAGCACTTAAAACCTGGAAAAGTCAGATTTTCATGATATGTCATCTTTAAAATTTGGCCAAAATAAGAATCTTAAAAGCAGCACAATTATACATTCATAGGCAACAATTTAAAGCATAATGGCAAGTAAAATACCCACCATTTATCACAGCTTTTTGTGCATATTATGCCTAAAAATGCTGCCTTTGTAGAAGAAGGAAAAAAACATCTTACAGCCTAAAGAGGTTAGCGGGTCTCCAAGTCCAGCCAAAATGACTAGTCTGGTCTGTTTAGCTCAGGGCTGGGCAACTTCGGTCCTGGAGGGCCACACTGTCTTTTGCTCCAGCCACAGTCAAACACACCTGCCTGTAGCTTTCTAGTGATCTTGAAGACATTGATTAGCTCGTTCAGGTGTGTTTGATTAGGGCTGGAGCTAAACTCTGCAGGACAGTGGCCCTACAGGACAGAAGTTGCCCAGCCCCATGGTTTAGCTGGTTTTAGAGATATTTTACACACTTGGGGGTTTAAAAGATACTTAATATTCAGTAATATTATCAATTTGACTGCACTGATACTATTGGATGAGAACAAAATGAACTAAATAAAGCTGGATAATGACAATTGTTTCACAGCTGAATCGGATTTGTTTCATAACTAATGAACTTTGCAACATCAACAGTGACTACGTTTACATGGACATCAGTAATCTAATTATTTACCTTATTCTAAATAAGCCAATATTATGATTATGGTGTTTACATGAGTTGCTTTTAGAATATTCCTTTCATGTTCCCGTTTTACATGTTATAGTACATAGTTCGATTAATGGCACACGTCATTAATAATATTGTCTTAATCGTATTAAAATCGGAGTATTGTTGTCCACGTAAACGTACTCACTGTTTTTGAACTGAATTGAATCAACACTCAACTGACTTGATCCGACAATATTGCCTTTTGTAGAGCGGCTTTATAGCTGAAATTGTATTTATTTCATAATTTGATGAACTTCTATTATTGAAATAAACTGAATCAACACTGAACTGAGCTAAGCTGAGCTGAATAATACTGTTAACTTCTGTAAAGCTGCTTTATAGCTGAACTAGTTTGCTTCACAACTAATGAACTTTGCAACATTCACAGTTTTTGAACTGAACTGAATCAACAATGATGGAAATTGAGCTGAATAATGACACTATTGTCTTTCTAAATCTGCTTTACAGCTGAAACCATATTCATTTCATAACTGACGAATTTTGCAAGCTGATTTGAAACAATCTGTAGTGTATTACAAAGTGCTACATAAACAAATGCGCCTTGACTTGTCATCTGGTCTGGCTGGGAGACCAGCTAAACCAGTGTAAAACCAGCTAAGGCCAGTGAACCACATTAGGATGACTTAATGCTATTCTTTTAGTAGGGATGTGAAAAAGAGTAATTGAAATGTGCATCTAATGCTGTTTTCCATCGATTTCACCCTCTGCCTATTGTGGCAGGTCTTGCACACTCAAAGCGCATTTCATAGCAGTAATTTAATGTCAATGTAAATGATAATCTAACAGCACTGTACTAATAACGTCCCACTGAGACAGTAGTCAACTGAGAGCATGCGCGCGCGTGTGTGCGCGCGCGTGTTTGTGAGTGTGACAGGCCTCCTACGCTGATTCATCCTCCCTCTCCCACCCTCCTATGGGCATAAACCATTATTCATTTGTGCGGTGTGTGTGTGTGTGTGTGTGTGAGCATGTGTGTGCCTCTGAGCGTGACAGAAAGAGGGAATATTTTGAGCAGAAGAAGGAAGGGGGACGCAGATACTCACAGAGGAGTGTGTTGCTTTAAATGGGTTTTCAAGTTCAATTAACATGATGTTTTTAACGAATTAGAGGACTATGTTTTCTTTCACTAATATACGAAATAATCACAGAAAACCTGGGCAAGAATCTGTCTGTTTAAACTGCATATAAAAGCTATTACATCCCTCTAGCGCTTGCTCTCAAATCAAATTAGAGCTTCAGTCAAGTGAGATGACCTGCCTAAGACAAAAGAGAAATCGAGGAATGGGAGCTCTTTTACTATTACAAATATTATTCTAAGCTTATTTAAAATCCAGGAATATTGTACATACTGTAGAATACAATTTAGATTCAGTTTTGATCCCGCTAAGAAAGAAGAAGTAAAAATTAGATCGCTTTAGTATCTCATTTGTTTCTCTAAGACAATGAGGTTAAATGCAAAATGAGACTTTAGATTTATTTTAATCCTGAAAAAAAGACCCCATTAATCTCACATGCATCTTCTAGAATTTCAGACATTTCTCATCAAATTCTTCCACAACCAAATGATCTGAGATGCTTTCCACATACATTTTATAGCTCTACACGCTTAAAAATAAAGGTGCTTCAAAAGGTTCTTCAAGCGATGCCATAGAAGAACCATTTTTGGTTCCACAAAGAAGCATTCAGTCAAAGGTTCTTTAAAGAACCATCTCTTTCTTACCTTTTTGTAATCTGAAGAACCTTCTTTCGCCACAAAGAACCGTTTGTGAAACAGAAAGGTTCTTCAGATGTTAAAGGTTCTTTATGGAACCATTTAGACAAAAAGGTTCTTCTATGGCATCGTGATTCCAAAAGGTTTACTTTGCAGCGATGTAACAGAAGAACCATTTTTGGTTCCCCAGAGAACCTCTCAGTGATCCGTTCTTAAAAAAAAAAAAAACATTATTTGCTTAGTGTAAATTTTACCATTTTACTAATCTAAAGAACCTTTTCCACTGTAAAGAATCGTTTGTAAAATGGAAAGATTCCATGGATGTTAAAGGTTCTTCAAGGTACCTTCAATGATAATAAAGAAACTTTAGTTTTATTATACTCTTATTTATATGACAACAATTGACTTATTTTTGATGAAAGCGTAATCTCTAACCAATATATATATATATATTTTTTTTCCGGCCTACCTTTAAAAAATAAATAAAATCATTACAAAGAACCATGCCAAACCACCATAAAGCATTATGTCCTAATTTCTGTTGGTGCATTAATTTGGATGAGATTTTGCTTGGGAATTTGGAAAAAATAATGCATACATGCTCAAATAAAATGCTCAAATGCCAAACAAAGAAACACTGATTCCTTCAATGGGTTCATGATTTCTTTAAATGCATAAATTAGCACGTAATGTAAGGTTCACATTTTACTGTGAATGAGAAACATCGCACCAAATGTTTCATTTCACATAGTGAAGAAGAGTACATGTCGCGCACTGGGAGCTCTTAGTATGCATCATCTGCGCGCAAAGCGGGGCTGCCCTACTTCTGCGAGTACACACAAAAATACGAGATGCTACACAAGTGGGAGTGACCACGGTACATCCAGCATCCTTTTTATCGTCATGACATGGATGAACACAAGCAGAAAAGCACAACGCAAGAGAAATAGAACAAGAGAGATCTGTCAACATCAGACGGGTCTGAATGACATCTGACAGCATGCATTGATGGAAATCAGTTGCAGTCATACTAGTGTAGTTCAATATAATGTGGGACACAAAAAGCCATGTGTACATGCACAAAGATGATTCTTATATTTTAAGTGAACAATAATGTTTATCTATTCCAAATTTTATATTACATAATGAATGTTAGCAGGTGCACAGGGTGAGCCAGCACAAAAACACAATGCATCAGTGTACTACATGAGAAATAGACCATGTTACTCGAAAAAGAGTGACAGAGGTAGGTTTGAATGGCATCTGACAGCATGTACTGATGGAAATCAGTTGCAATAGTGACTGTGCTTAAAAATAGTGTGAGGGAGGGAAATGAGGGGAAAATGTGGCTAAGATGAGAATACACCATGAATACATATATGTGCAACAGAAATCAGATTTTTAGATTTGGAGTAAACATTGAACTAGCATGCTACCTTAAAAAGTGATAGGTAGATTAAATTGACATCTAACTGCATGCATGCACTGATGAAAATCTGTTGAAATCATATCCATTGTGGTTTAATATTGCATAAGGGAGCACAATGAGTCAAAATATAAGAACAGGGGTAGCCTGCACAGTTTGTAAAGAACAAATGTGCATACAATCTTATGTTTATAAAGTCATAAATACCAATATAAACATGTTTTCTATCATCAATTTTATATTTCATAAGAATCGTTAACCACGCAGGTGCGCAAACACAAATCTACAATGCATTAGTGTACTGCGTGAAAAACAGACTATGTTACGCTTAAAAATATTTCGGTTTGAATTCCATGAATGCATGCTGTCAGATGTCAATCATTTGTAATCGTGCTGGTCGTGGTATATATGAGAGACCAGAAGGAGTGCAAAATAAATACATAAATAAAGTGCGTAAAGAATAAATACATGCGCAACAGAAGAAATTGATGTTTAGAAGTAAGCAGCGGTGAACAATAACGAGGCAACATATTTTTAGCTCGTAATGCATTTTATAACATGTAACCCATGTGGCCAGCCATCTAGAAGCATCAATACCTTTGTGCATGCCTGTGTAACGGTCCTTGAGGACAGTCAGTTCGTGGATCTTTCCAAACTGTTCGAAAAGAGGTTTGAGGTCCTTCTCCTCCAGGTTGCGCGGGATCTGTCCTATAAACAGCTTGATGGCATCCTGGTCTTTCATGGTGCCGTTGTCGGGGTGGATGGAGATGGGCTCTGAGCCGTTCATGGGCTTGGGGAAGGTGATGTTCGCGTACTGGGGCTGGTGCGGGATCAGGAGCAGTGGTGCCGCTGCCTGGCTCGGTACCGCCCCCGGTCCAGAGAGGAGCAGGCTGGCGTGGGCAGGCTGAGGATGCTGCTGAGGATGCTGCTGCCTCCTCGCTTCAGTCTGGGTGAATCTAGCCATTCTGCGCGCGGCGGAGAGCGCGATAATAATAACAACATACACACGCACGCACGCACGCACGCACAAGCCGGGAGAGAGTACGCGCTCCGCTGGAAACGCGACGTTCACTTTCTATTCGACACATGTCACGCTCGCGCCCCCCGCACCTGACGGGAGGAGGCGATGAAAGCCGAGCGCGGCTACGACTCACATGCGTGGACCCGTAGCGCCACCTGCCGACCAATAGTCAACTGCGCTCTCATGAAATCCAAAATGAGCCAATATTTGGCATGACATTTCAAAATGTCTCACTTTCAACATTTGATATGTTATCTATATTCTATTGTGAATAAAATATAAGTTTATGAGATTTGTAAATTATTCCATTCCTTTTTTACTCACAATTTGTACAGTGTCCCAACTTTTTTGGAATTGGGTTTGTATTTTCTTGTAAAATGTACTTCAGTAATGATTGTTGTAGTTGCAACTTTAATTTTCCATCTTATTTTTTTTCTACATTGTACTTGTACGTGTATGACTTTCCAAGACACCGAACAAAACAGGCCTGTTTCCCAGAGAGAGAGAAAAAATGACTACAGTAGCTTTTAAAAAAAAAATGTATTGCATTGCTAAGAACATACACAATCAATGCCAGGGGTACATACAATTGAGAGTACAAATGCAGGTTACAAAATCAGGAAAATATCGTACAAATGACACAATGAGACCGTTTTAAGGGCTTTGGGGTTGCTGGATGTAAGGGAGTGTCCCGATAGGATTTAAGTTCCTTATGAAAAATAAAAAAGTAAGGCTTAGCACCCTGAAATTTACATTTATGTAAGAAAATTTTCTCTTGAAAAATAAACAAATTTATCAAGAAATATTGGTCCTTTCCATCTTTATCAAAATTGTGCTGTGACTACAGTAGCTTTTTTATTATTTTTTTTTATTGCAAGTATAAACACTTAACTTCAACCATTAATGTAACATTGGATGACATTATGAATACAGAAATTATATAGGAAGACAAAGAAAAAACAAAATAAAATAAAAAATAAATAATAATACATAGATAAAACAAAAAATACAGAGGTAGTAAATCAAAATTATGTATCATTCAGCAGATCATTATACAATTTCACAAATTTGACACTTTTTTTGGTATTAATATTTTTTAATGTTATAATTAAGTAGTTAAAGTCACAAAGAAAATTATATAATTTTGGAGATGTTGAAGAAAATTTACATTTATGAATATAATATTTTCCCAATAAAATAAATACATTTCCTATATATTCTATATTATGTTTACAATGTGAAAAATAACAAAATATATCACACATAGTAACATCAATGTCTACATTAGATTTTGAAGAAAATAATTTTGACACGTCAGACCAAAATTCCTTAACAAGGGGGCATTTGAAAAAAAAGATGATCAATAGACTGCTGAAATTACAGAAATTACAATTCAGATGAGGATTACCAAATTTGGATGTAATCTCATTAGTGGCAGGGGCGTAGATTACGCGGGGGACGCGGGGGACGTGTCCCCCCCTACTTTTAATATGACGTAAATTCGTCCCCTGCACTTTTTCGGGCAAGTGTGTTCGTATAGAGGTTTTCAAGAGCCGGTGTGATATTCAAATAGAAAGCAGTTATTTTAAATAGTAAAAATATTTCACAACATTACTGCTTTTGCTGTACCTTGAATCAAATAAATGCAGGCTTGGTGAACAGAAGAGACTTCTTTATAAAACATTAAAAATCTTACTGTTCAAAAACTGTTGACTGGTAGGTTATATCTATTACAGAAATGTTATATTGTAATGTTTTATATATAAAACATTTCTGTCCCCCTCACTTCTGAAATGATGGCTACGCCCCTGATTAGTGGGGTATATATTATGCAAAATCTTTAAATGTAATTATTTTACTTGAAATGTGACATTTTTTGTTTATTTGATAACCTTGAAACCTCTGTGAATAATATACCTATTAAAGATAATGTGAAATATCTCGGCATCCATATTTCCAAGAAAATCTCTCTTAGGCAAGAAATGAACTTTACTCCTAAAATTAAAAAAAACAAACTAATATTTAACAATTGGCTTCAAAGAGATCTATCCTTTCTTGGTAGAGTTCTTTTAATAAAAGCAGAAGGTCTGTCTTATTTTATATACCCATCTTTTTCATTATTTGTTCACGACAATACATGTAAACAAATTAATAGTTTCTTGTTTAACTTTTTTTGGAAAAACAAACATCAACATTTGAAGAAACAAGTTCTTTGTGGTAAGAAAGCTGATGGAGGTTTTGAGATGCTTGATTTTTTTGACATTAATTATAATTTCAAAGTAAATTGGCTTAAGAATTGTGTCAATTCACCAGATTATTTTTGGTACTTTATCCTATACAATATCTATAAAAACGTGGGAGGTCTTACATTTTTGTTAACTTGTAACTTTTCCCCTTCTAAACTCCCCATTAAACTTTCTAAATTCCATGAACAGGCACTTTTGGCATGGAAACTTTGTTTTGTTCACAATTTCTCCCCGCATAAAGTGAAGCTATGGAACAACGAAAGTATTTTAGTAAAGAACAAGTCGATTTTTCTTAAGAACTGGCATGAAAAAGGTATGAATTATCTTTGTGATATACTAGATCCTCAAGGGAATGTTTACTCTTACGGTGATTTCATGTTTAAATACAGTTTCCCTGTGGTTCATAAGGAATTTCTTACAATTGTTAAAGCTATACCTAATGGTCTTGTTCACTTAATGAAATGTCATCTATCATTTGAAGAGATTGTACAAAGGGAACAGATTTTTTTGGTTGATGACAAGTGCATTTATGACCCAAAATGTAATAATAAAATTATAAGAAATGTGTTTCAGTCAAGGAAAAGAATAACTCCGAGGGGAATTTTTTTTTTGGAATTCTTTAATAGATAAGATTAATTGGAAAAAAAGCATGGCTCTTACCTTATAAATTCTGTGTCCCCAACAAAGTGACTACAGTAGCTTTTTTTTTTTTTAATTTTAAATAAAAGGGAACAGATTTTTTTGGTTGATGACAAGTGCATTTATGACCCAAAATGTAATAATAAAATTATAAGAAATGTGTTTCAGTCAAGGAAAAGAATAACTCCGAGGGGAATTTTTTTTTTGGAATTCTTTAATAGATAAGATTAATTGGAAAAAAAGCATGGCTCTTACCTTATAAATTCTGTGTCCCCAACAAAGTGACTACAGTAGCTTTTTTTTTTTTTAATTTTAAATAATTTTTTATTATGCTTTAAACGACATACAAAACAATACAAAGCCAGGGTAACAAAGGATAAAAGAAAAGGGAAAAAAAAAATTCAGAGACATGCATGACCTTTACATTACTTCAAAGATTTTGAAGACGGAACACAAACTGACCGTTTTAATTGCCTTTCTATTAGTATTATGTTGAATAGTACACAAGTAATTTTCCAACTCTTTCAAAAACACTGTAAAACAGGGTTTTTTGTTAGAAAATTTACACTTATGAATGTGAAACTTAACCAACAAAATAAAATAGACTTGTTATTTTTAGTCTGTGAAAAACATATTTTACCACATATTGTATCAGTTAGATTGACTACGGGCATATCAACCAATATCACAGCTTTAAATAAGGAAACTATAGCAGAATTAATTGCAGAGAAAACAAGAGAGAATTCCTTGGGAGTCACAGGAAAATTAAAGTGTACAAGAAACTCATCATATGTCATAAGATACCCTTGAGTGTTAAACAAATGACACACTAAGACAATACCCTTATCAAACCAGCTTTTCAAAAAAATACTTTTATGTTTAAACAAAATACACCGATTGTTCCAAATAAAATAACACTGTAGAGAAAAGTTGTGCTTGTAGATCAGTTTACAAGCCAACAAAGCCTGAGCATGAAAGGTAGATAGCTTCACTGGCAATTTCTCAATCTTATAATCACACATTAGTAAAAAAGAAAGACCCCCGAGTTGGTAAAAAATAAAATTAGGAATGAAATTCCACAAAAAAGGTTTATTCAAACAAAATTTTAACCAATTAATTTTGAGAGTATTATTTAAGGCAGAGAAATCCAAAAAGTCAAGTCCACCGTTTTTAAGGGGATTTATGACAACAGACTTATGAATGTAGTGCACAGGGTTCTTCCATAAAAAAATAAAATAAAATCTGATCGATAGACTTAACAGTTTTATTGTCTGAATATATGGTTGAAGCAATATAAGTTAATCTAGAAATTCCTTCTGCTTTTGACAGAAGAACTCTACCTCTGAGGGACAAGTCCCTTAATAACCAAAGATTAAATTTTCTTTTTATCTTTTCAAAAGCAGGGTTAAAATTCAGGGAAACTCTATCTTGTTCACTTTTCGAAATGACAACACCTAAGTAATTAACAGCTTATTTAACTGGAATACCATCCACAGATAAAAGGGAGGCATTTTTTAAGACTAATATTTCAAATTTTTTATATTAAGGTACAAACCTGAAGCATTAGAAAACAACTGTATATTTTTAATTGCCTGATGATTGATAATTAACTAATTAAAATACTTCTACCAGCAATATGAATTCCTTCTAGCTTACTATCCTTAAGTGACTACAGTAGCTGATCTAATCCAGGATGTGCACAGCAGAACTCCACGAAGTACACACATCCTTGACGTTACACGGAGGTGAAGCAACACACAAAACCGATTGTACGGAAGACCAGAAACTCTTGATTTGACTGACTAACTTGAACTTGTCTTTTTAGCCAGAAAGTGAGTCATGTCGGTGAATTACGCCGCAGGACTTTCTCCATATACGAATAAAGGCATCTGCGGCCTTCCGGAGGTAATGTTTACATTTGTTGCAGTTAGCCGGCTAGCTAGAATTAGCTTCATTTAGTGCATATTAGCATCAAATTGCTTTACGAAATGCAGTTATTCTGTATTCAAATCTATTCCAGTCTCTGTAGACTTACGTGTGTAAAGAATATGACGGATGTACGCTTCATTTCGCTACGAAATCTGAACAAAAACATTAGGCAGTTACTGAATTTTTATGCTAATAATAAAAACATGAGGTCTTTGTTATTTGGTTTTACCACAGTTTAGGGGGAAACGATATTAATATGAACAATAAAACAATTGTTTTTTTTTAAATAAGAATCACATTTTTTCCGCCAGGTAATAGTTCACTAGCTCAACTGTAAGACAGTTTATGGTTGCCAAGCAACGCACCGCGTTAATTCTAACTCAAGTGAGCTGTTATCGAATAATAACAACAACAACAAAAATAATAATATAAGGTTACTTACAGGTATACTTATATCGGCAGCTCATCAGATTTTATATATATATATATATATATATATATATATATATATATATATATATATATATATATATATATATGTGTGTGTGTG
>NW_015505395.1:230168-230416 GCF_001515645.1 Sinocyclocheilus grahami | reverse complement strand
T
Organism: Sinocyclocheilus grahami; assembly: GCF_001515645.1. Taxonomy (NCBI): domain Eukaryota; kingdom Metazoa; phylum Chordata; class Actinopteri; order Cypriniformes; family Cyprinidae; genus Sinocyclocheilus; species Sinocyclocheilus grahami. Next base: position 230,415 of record NW_015505395.1, on the reverse strand, counting down.
ATGTGTGTGTGTGTGTGTGTGTGTGTGTGTGTGTACAAACACAGTAAAATAAGGAATTTAAGTCTAAACATCTCAAAACAAACCATAAAGACAGAAATATGTGATTATTCAGCAAAATACAGGTTGACAAGTGGTAATTAAGTTTAAAAGGGTCAGGTAAATATATACAGTGGTGTGAAAAAGTGTTGGCCCCCTTCCTGATTTCTTATTTTTTTGCATGTTTGTCACACTTTAATGTTTCAGATCA
>NW_015505395.1:217157-230127 GCF_001515645.1 Sinocyclocheilus grahami | reverse complement strand
TCTGGCGTAAAAGTAGCACTGCATTTCAGAAAAAGAACATCATACCAACAGTAAAATATGGTGGTGGTAGTGTGATGGTCTGGGGCTGTTTTGCTGCTTCAGGACCTGGAAGACTTGCTGTGATAAATAGAACCATGAATTCTGCTGTTTACCAAAAAATCCTAAAGGAGAATAATCGGCCATCTGTTCGTGACCTCAAGCTGAAGCGAACTTGGGTTCTGCAGCAGGACAATGATCCAAAACACACCAGCAAGTCCACCTCTGAATGGCTGAAGAAAAACAAAATGAAGACTTTGGAGTGGCCTAGTCAAAGTCCTGACCTGAATCCTATTGAGATGCTGTGGCATGACCTTAAAAAGGCGGTTCATGCTCGAAAACCCTCCAATGTGGCTGAATTACAACAATTCTGCATAAATGAGTGGACCAAAATTCCTCCACAGCGCTGTAACAGACTCACTGCAAGTTATCGCAAACACTTGATTGCAGTTGTTGCTGCTAAGGGTGGCCCAACCAGTTATTAGGTTTAGGGGCAAACACTTCTTCACACAGGGCCATGTAGTTTAGAATTTTGTTTTCCCTTAATAAAAACTTTCATTTAAAAACTGCATGTTGTGTTATCTTTTACTAATATTTAAATTTGTTTGATCTGAAACATTAAAGTGTGACAAACATGCAAAAAAAATAAGAAATCAGGAAGGGGGCCAATTTATTATATAAATGTATATTATATATTTGTATGTATAAAATATATGCATTTTATAAATAGTGCACTGTCATATGGATACAATGGGTATAGAAAAGAATCAGCCCCCTTTAAAATAATCACATTTTGTTGCTTTGCAGCCTGAAATGATCGCAAACACTTGATTGCAGTTGTTGCTGCTAAGGGTGGCCCAACCAGTTATTAGGTTTAGGGGCAAACACTTTTTCACACAGGGCCATGTAGTTTAGAATTTTGTTTTCCCTTAATAAAAACTTTCATTTAAAAACTGCATGTTGTGTTATCTTTTACTAATATTTAAATTTGTTTGATCTGAAACATTAAAGTGTGACAAACATGCAAAAAAAAAAAAAGAAATCAGGAAGGGGGCCAATTTATTATATAAATATGTATATTATATATTTGTATGTATAAAATATATGCATTTTATAAATAGTGCACTGTCATATGGATACAAAGGGTATAGAAAAGAATCAGCCCCCTTTAAAATAATCACATTTTGTTGCTTTGCAGCCTGAAATGAAGGCGGACACAGTTTTTGTTTTATCCCGCTGTATTTACTCAGTGCAACTTATAACATCCGAGTGAAAGATATAACACCAACATGTCAGAAAAAATAAATAAAAAAAATACTGAGTTGCAGATCTGTTGTATAGGTCTATATTGGGACAAACATGCAAAAAAAATAAGAAATCAGGAAGGGGGCCAATTTATTATATAAATATGTATATTATATATTTGTATGTATAAAATATATGCATTTTATAAATAGTGCACTGTCATATGGATACAATGGGTATAGAAAAGAATCAGCCCCCTTTAAAATAATCACATTTTGTTGCTTTGCAGCCTGAAATGAAGGCGGACACAGTTTTTGTTTTATCCCGCTGTATTTACTCAGTGCAACTTATAACATCCAAGTGAAAGATATAACACCAACATGTCAGAAAAAATAAATTAAAAAAATTACTGAGTTGCAGATCTGTTGTATAGGTCTATATTGATAATTGCCCTATTAATGGCTGTTTCTATGGGCCGCTATACGTAAGCTGTCCGCCATATTGGAATAGTCAAAGCCGGTCCGTGAACACTCGAGAGCAAGATCCCTGTGTGTCTGCAACTGTAGTTATAGGCTATGCATGCATGCATAAATATCTATATCTGCAGTAGACTTAGGCAGATGCTTTCTCTAAACAAACAAAATACAACAAGAGGAAGCCATTAGCTAACAAGACATTTAAAAGGGACTTTAGTTTAAACACCTGTAATATTGAGTTAATGCATATTAAAAACACAAACTAACACATTCTTACCTTTGAAAGTTTGTCCACTTTGTTCAGAACTTTTAAGTTTAGGCAGTTTTTACAAGCAGATGCTGCACAATGTTGTTGCGCCATGAAACTCATTGATTTTTAGTGTGAGTGACGACATATCGACCGTTCCAAGATGGCGGACGGACGCATCAACATGTCTGGAGTGGTCGAATGTGGAATCTACCTATACATCTCAATGGAAAAAGGATCACCCCCCTCCTAAAAATGACTTGTAAACTCAATCAGGCGTAGCTTCTCAATTACCTTCTCAACTGACTCGCAACTGTGATCATCTGTGCTCATTTTGATTAACTCAGCATGAAAAGAGCAAAAAGGCAAAAGGTGGTTCAACAAAATACTGACACTTTTTCCAACTGTGATTCTGTTTTTTTTTTTTTTTTAATTCTGATATGTTGGTGTTATATCTTTCATTTGGATGCTATAAGTTCCACTGAGTAAGTGCAGCAGGGTGAAGCAAAAACTGTGTCCGTCTTCATTTCAGGCTGCAAAGCAACAAAATGTGATTATTTTAAAGGGGGGCGATTCTTTTCTATACCCACTGGAGATAGATGATGCTGAATAGTTCTGAAAGGTTACGAAGGTATTCGATTGTAAGTGATTTCTATTAAGGTCATGTATTCATAATGAAAACCACTTGTGCATTCACAAAAACTCTTAGTATAAGTTTAAGTTCAGCTAAATACAGGTTTACAAGTATGTGTAAAATAAATAATATGTACAATATAAATAGTGCACTGTCATTTGAAAAAAAAAAAAAAAAGAGTAATTTGAAATAGTTTATGAACATTTGTTTATGTGACCAGTGACCACTCACTAGTGTGACAGCATTTGGGCTGTTCGTAGTGCAGGTCAGGAGTCTGATCGTGTGTGTGTGTGTGTGTGTGTGTGTGTGTGTTTGCAGGTGTTTTACAGTCCAGAGGAGCTGAAGGCTAAAGTGGAGACACTGGCTCAGTGGATCAGGGAGTCGCAGTACATGGTGGTGCATTCAGGAGCTGGAATCAGCACGTCGTCAGGGATCCCAAACTTCAGGTACTGCAGAGACTTTCACAGATCAGTGTATATTAGCATCATTGATATACTATTAAAGTTTTTGTTAATAATTTGATCTTTTTTTAAATAATATATATATATATTAATTTCATAGTCATTTTAGTAAAAGTTTTATTTTAGTAATTTTGTTGTGTTTTGGTCTTTTTCATTAGTTTAAATTTTTTTTATGTGTGTGTGTGTGTGTGTGTGCAGAGACTTTCACAGATCAGTGTATATTAGCATCATTGATATACTATTAAAGTTTTTGTTAATAATTTGATCTTTTTTTAAATAATATATATATATATTAATTTCATAGTCATTTTAGTAAAAGTTTTATTTTAGTAATTTTGTTGTGTTTTGGTCTTTTTCATTAGTTTAAATTTTTTTTATGTGTGTGTGTGTGTGTGTGTGTGTGTGTGTGTATGTGTATGTGTATGTGTGTGTGTGTGTGTATGCATGTATGTGTGTGTGTATGCATGTATGTGTGTGTGTATGTATGTATGTGTGTGTATGTGTATATGTATGTATGTGTATATATGTGTGTATGTATGTGTGTGTGTGTGTGTGTGTGTGTATGTCCATATATGTATGTCCATATATGTATGTCCATGTAGTTTTTATTACGTTTTAGTTTATTTACTTTATTTTAGTACTTCAAAAATAAGAAATGTTGCTTTGGCAACTAGATGATATAAAATAAGTTTCGGTTGTTTTATATTTTATTTCAGTTAATGTTTATTTTAATTCAAGTAATGTTTTTTTTATGGTTTGAGTTTTAGTTAATACGTTTAAGTTGTTTTAGATCTTATTTTGTTTCAGTTGACGTTTATTTTATTTCAAATAAGGAATTTTCTTTTTTAATGTTTTAAGTTAATGATAATAACCCTGGCATTGATGCATCAAACATGCATGCATTAATGTTATTTTGAAAAGTCTGAATGTGCCATCTTTAATGGGATTATAGCTGTTTTATTTATTTATTTGTTTGTTTGTTAGTGGGGAAGCTAGTATAGACTATTCTTGCTGTTCATCTGTGCTATGGTAGATGGCGCTTCAAACTGCTATTTTGAAAGCATGAAAGAGTATGGTGACAAAATGGACAAAAAAGCACCATGAAACTAGTCAGTGTTGCTTTACATATACAAGTCTTCTGAAGTCATACAGTAGCTTTATGTGAAATGTTCAACTATTCACTGAAAATCATGACTTCTTCGTTAGCTCTCATTTCTTTGTTACAAGTCTCATTAATGTTTACAATACATGTAAGAACTTAAGAGCATTGCGCTTGTTTTCTTAGAGTCGTCATGTGAACTGATATTGAATATGTTCACTGTCCCTTTGAAGTTGGGGCCAAGAGTAAAATATAGACATTTTCTATGTAATGCCATCAACTGAGGTATCATTTTTCCTAAAGCCAATGGCTATGCATTTGTGTTTTCCACCCACATCCCTAATCTTCTGGCAGCCCAGTGGAAGGAAACAGGGATAATCCTGTGGATTTAATCCTTTGGAAATAACCAGAATCATGCTTTTCATAACCAGAAATAGAGCTTTTGTTTGCTTCCGTATTTATTTGTGTGCTTATTTACTGTACAGATACAATCCACTTGTGCATTAGTTAATAACAGATTGCACTGAAGTCCCTGAACTCCCATATTAATATGGCATCAAAGGAGATCAAATTAGGATGGGTTAAGAAAAACTGACACGTTATACAGATCGTGCAGAATCACAGGAACTACAGAGAGCCGTCACTAGAGGGAGATATGCAGTTTTATAACTGAGCCGAGTTGACCACATTTCACTTTGGTTAACTTTCAGATTTGTTTGATGTACTAATTTTTACATTTCCATGAATTTCACTGGTGATTTAATTGAATTCACATTCTGCTAGTTTGTCATTGTAATTGCTTAACACTGTACGCAGGGGTTTAATTTTAGAGGGTGCTGATGTCACGTTGAGTGACGCCTGTTACATCTTCCACTTGTTCTTCCACTGAGCTGGTTTTCCTTTCTTCCCCTCTTTGTCATTCCATCGGCTCGTCTGACTCGTTATCAGAATAAACGTGTGTGGTGCGGTGGGCAGCTGTGCATTTTTCCTCTTATGTTCTCTCATATGAAATTTTCATAAGAACACCTGTCTGTCAAATCTTGATTGACAGACTATTTTCAGAGGTGAGGCTTCTATAGGTGCAAATAGGCGTTCATTCTGACCGTCAAGAGCACATATATAACGCTAAAGCAATAGTTAATCTATAAAATTAAAATTCTGTCACCATTTACACACCTTCATGTCTTCTGAACCAAATTTTTCCTATGGAATGCAAAAGGTGTTTGGTCCCCAAGGGACACTGCTACTAATAAAATGTATAATTTGAATGCACTTTAAGTCATAGCATCTGCCATTTGTAGAATGTTAGTTATTTAACATGTTTTTTTCCATCACAGTTAGTAGGTAATTTTTAACAAAATAACCATAGCAAGTGTGTACCATTATGCACAATACTGTTCAGAATTTTGAACTTGCAAGCTTTTTTAAATGTTTTTTAAAGGAGTCACTTACACTTACCAAGGCTACATTTATTTGATTAAAAAAAACCTAAAATATTATTACAATTTAAAATATTTTCAGTTTGAATATATTTTAAAATGTAATTTATTCCTGTGATGCAAAGCTGAATTTTCGGCATTCATTAATCATTATTTATTTTTATTTTCTGATTTGAATTTTTAATAATTTTGTTGTCTTTTTGTTATTTTATTTATTTATTTATTAAATATGGAATAAATCAATTTATGTCACTAAATTTATTTAAATAGGTCTATATAGTTTTTATTCATTTTATTTCAGTTATAATATGATCCTTCAGAAATCATTCTAATTTGCTGATTTAATGCTCAAGAATCATTTCTTATTATTATCAATGTTAAAAACCGCTTAATATTTTTGTGGAAACTATGATATATTTTTTTAAGGAATGAATTCTGTAATGAATTGAAAGTTCAAAAGAAAAAAACATTTTTATGAAATATAATTTTTTTGTAACAACGTATAAGACTTTACCGTCACTTTTGATCATTTTAATGCACCCTTGCCTAATAAAAGTATTAATTTATTTCGAAAAAAAAAAAAAAAAAGTACTAACCCTAAACATTTGAATGGTAGCGTGGATTCAAAATGTTTGCAATAAATAAAATGCATAAAAATAATCAATGCATGTTTTATACTATGTTTCTCACTAAGCACAAATAAAATAAAATATTCTCTATTTTTCTTTTGAAAAATGTAACTAGTGGTTTGGCACGATGTGAGGATGAGTATAAAACTTGTGTTTATAGTTTTAAACAATTTTTTTTTTTTTTTATATATAGACAAACTCTCTGGTCTTGCTTCAAGGGAACAGGTTGACACATTTCATGGTTGAGTGTTTTAATATTCTGCAGGCATATTCATCTAAACAGCAGTGCACTAGAATCTCCTTTCAATTTCCTACATTGCACAGCTTGTTGGTGTGCTATGCAGTATTTCATAAGTGGAGAGCTTACTTGGGACATACGTAGTCTCAGGCTCAGACAGCGTGACCATGGACTGTTTACTGACCGTCTGCGTATTGCACACAAAAAATGTCAAGTGCTTTTTCAAACATTGAGCTCCAATCTGATTGCCTGGCTTGACGCAATTTCCAAAAGTCAGAGTGCACAGGTTTATATCAGTGCACCGGGAAACAAACTTACCGGTCTGCTTCAGGAAGAACTAAACATGCATTTGTTCAAGTTTTTGACATTGAATCTTTGAAAGACAGTCAAAAGTTGTCATTTTGAGACACTTAGTGAACAAGCCAACCTTTGTTTTCATCCGATTTCAGATTTACCCGCCTCCAAATGTCACATTAAGGAAAAGCTAACTGTGTTTGACGGTTAAAGACGCCCTCTTTCTGTCTAAGCGGGTGATTCTTGACCAGAATAAGCTGCAGTGTGTACAAGACTTTGATCAGTAGCCTAAAGTCTGGATAGGACTTATTTAGGGGTTTATGTAGTACTTGTAAGTGCTTATCCAAGTTTAGTAAGAACAGAAAACTTTTGATAAGTCAGGCAGCGAAAGCTGCTGCATGTGTGTAACTAGGAAAGCATGAAAAAGCGAACCGGATTTTAGCAGGATTGACTGTAGTGTGTGTAAATTTAAATTTAAAAAAATAAGTGCACAAGAGCAAGATTTCTGCCCGTTTACGTGAACTTCTGAGTCGTCCCTCTTGGTAACACCATCTGCAGTTATTAGAAAGTGCAGTGACCTCCTGCTGTTCTCCATGATAACTAAAACCTCTTTGTAATCCAAGATTCCCAGCAGCTCAGCAGTGCTCACTGGATCACAGAGGGAGAGGAGGATCAGACAGGAGATGAAGGCTTGTGGGAATGGAGAGTCATTTTGTTCTTTCCTCCTGAAGTTCACTGGTTTCTTGCACCAAAAATAGTTTTATAATAGCAGGGGTTTTCAACCTTTTAGGACATGCGCCCCCCAAGTTTGTCTAATTTCACTCACGCCCCCCCAACATCCAACAACCCTGGTATTACTGTAGTCACACCGAATTACTTTATTAACATTAACATAAAAGCAAATATCCATTAAAGCAGCGAACAATTTTTCTTTTGCTCTTTTTGATTAACATTATTTACATAAGAAATGCATGGATCCGTTATATGTACATTTGATATTTTCTTCACTGTTTACATTCACATAAAACAACCGACTGTGCTTACAAGGATACTTGTCAAGACAGCCATTGGTATTCACCTGCTGTCTGAGAAGGCTATCTGTTTGTGCACTTCAGGTGTGCATAGAAACGCTCTATCACAGTGCGTGAGTACCGCATTGAGATGTCTTGGGCTTAAATGGCTTAAAATTACTTTAATGTTTAAACTGACAAGACTTAAAACACGTGAGAATGAAAAACTTTCTCGAGGAAGCAGCACTGGCCTGATCGTTAAGATAGTTTTGGGGGGCTAAGGTGACAGATAGGGGGGCTGAAACCCACCTAAATAGGGTTTAGAACCGCCCCTGGTATAGCGTGCGTAATTATACTGAAACATAAATATATAACCAGTTTACCTGATTCAATGTGATGGCTGAGCCGGTTTCTGAAATAACAACATGCCAATCCGTGGTTGGATTTCCGACACAGCTAATCGTATATCATCTTACACTGTCAATAAGCGTTGCCAGGTTTTCACAACAAAACCCGCCTAATTGCTACTCAAAACTAGCCCAAAACTACAAAACGCGGCAAGTGTTAAAGCAGGCCAATTCCGCTGGAAAACCGCGGACTTGGCAACACTGAGTGTGACTGATACTTGAGCCAACTCTGCTCTAACTGTCGACTAGCAGTGGGAGTTAGAATTCCCCCTAGTGAATGGCTAAATATTTGTTAACTCCTATTCATAAATTCTCAAAGGAACGTCTCTGAATTAACTGATGCTGGCGCCCCCCTGGGTTGAAAACCCCTGGATTGAAGTACATGAAGTTTACTTTTTGAGTAAAAAGTCCTGGAAAACCCTTGAAAACAGCCATATTTATGAAAAGGTACTTTGAAAGTACTTGAATGTTTAAAAGGCAGTATATATGAAATTAGTGTTAATTTTTGTTTTTTTCGATAAAAACAATATTTTCTCGCAAAATTTACGATGCAGCGCATCTGATATAAATACAGAGCCGTTTAGCCTGGCTTCCGGGAGAGCACAAGATCTCACGATATAACTCCTTGAGGTGAAAAGCAGTCTCGCGATATCAGTATAAAGTCGGTTTTGGGGTAAAACCTTTAATAGTGCTTGTATTATATTACTCTGTCTTTTATGGCATGTGCTGTTTGTTTGGGTTTCATTTAGGAACGCACATTATTTGCTTATTATGCGCTTTGTGAGCGCGTCTTCATCTCAGAAGCTCAGTCCACAAAGTCTTCCTCTGAATATGCTGTGAGTTTGGGGTGCTTAACGTTCATCTGGGAAAACAGTGCTCGTTATCTCACTAGATTTGTAATGTAAATCATTTCTAAACCTATGCAAACACAGGAGAATATTTCCAGATCAACATATTTCTAGATATGCAATTTGTTGAACATCGCTATTTCAAAAGTTAAAAAGTTTTAACCCTCGCTCTGAGTTTGCATGTGACCAAATATAAAAATTAAATGCATTTAAACATTGTTGAATCACGCTGTAAAATGAAAACTCACCAGGCCGTTGGCGCCCTCTGCAGGTATTTGTTATAATACGTAACATACTTAAAGGGGTCATATGATGCGATTTCAATTGTTCCTTTCTCTTTGGAGTGTTACAAGCTCTTGGTGCATAAAGAAGATCTGTAAAGTTGCAAAGACTAAAGTCTCAAATCCAAAGAGATATTCTTTATAAAAGTTAAGAGTCAACCACGCCTACCTAAAACGGCTCGTTCTGACATGCCCCCACATGTCTACGTCACGATGTGGGAAGATTTGCATAACGCCGCCCAAATGTTCACGCAAAGAAAGAAGGCGTAACTTTTATTCTCGCTGTAGTATTGTTGTTGCTGCCGCCATGTCGTGGAGACTCTGTGTGTTTCGTTGTAAAACTAATATGTTTGGCCTTCCAAAAGAGGACGATATCCGCTTCGTCGTGCTGATCGCTGAGGAAATACATCAACTTCTCGCTGTAGATCGCCGGATCGGCTTTCACCGTGGACGAAGCGGAGTCCAGCCCGGGGTCGTCACATGTGGTTGCCACAAGCCCGCTGGCCACTCTTTCGTCGAATCCGCCGGCCACCACTCACTCTAGCCCGCCATGCGTGACACTGTGTGTTTCGTTGTGAAAGCGAAACTCCTTTTTTGGTCTTCCAAAAGAGGACACGACTAGAAATCAGTGGTTAAGTTGTATTTACAACACTGTTCCAGAACAGTACAACCCAAATATTCAGATGTGTGCAGCGCATATTGCGGAGGATGAGGCCTGTTTCCTGAGAGAGTAGCCTACAATGCCGGTGTCTGTTTCTATAAAGTGGGGCAGTTCCATCTTTGCAAGGACAGTCTGGCGCTTCTGACTCACAGCCTGTAAGTACGTATTTAAAGAATTTGCCACTGACGATTCAAATGCGAGTTTTGAGCAGTATAGAGGTATTCAGCCAATCACAACGCACTGGATAGCTGGCCAATCAGAGCACACCTCGCTTTTCAGAACGATGAGTTTTGTAAAAATCGACGTGTTTCAGAAAGGCGGGGCATAGAGGAGAAACAATAATGTACATTATGTGCAAAATAATGTTTTTTTAAACCTTAAACCGCATAAATACATTGCATTACACCAAATACACAAAATAATGTTCTTTTTAGCAACATCATATGACCCCTTTAAATAGGTTATTTTCATATTATGTATAGGCATATTACATTGTTTTTTTTTAACAGTGTTCTTTAATAAAATGATTTGATAATGATTACTTGGTTTTGATACTTTATACTTTATTTGAACCAATTATTATTGTCTTATCGTTAGTTTAATATATATATATATATATAAATGTAGTCAATATAAAGCCTGTTTGTCACTTAGGTCGATTTTATTACTGAAAAATCTGATTACTCAATTTTCATAATAAACAGTAGATTATTTGATTACCAAGATAATCATTAGTTACAGCCCTAGATTAGTTAAATGTTTCAAAATACAACTACATTGTTTTGCTTTTTGTGATTAAAGACAAATATTTTGTCATTGAAAATTTATTTTAAAATAGTATTCAAATACTGTCTCGTTCTAGTAAAGCAAGTATCTGTATTTTGTCTCATCTCGTGAGCTAAGTTTAATGTCACACCACTAGTGTCTACGAGCATGATATAGCTCATAACTTTCCAAATGTATGATGAAGCTTTTACTCTTCAGGTCAATCATATATTCATTAAAAAAATCACTTTGAGTAAGGAAAGCGATAATTTTGCCATAGTCTCCTTCAGGTTGCCACAGCCAAGGCATGTTTTGCATGTGTTGCAATTTTTCTATTTAAATACAGTATATATTAAAATGTAATTTATTCCTGTGATCAAAGCTGAATTTTCAGCATCATAGCTCCAAAGTCTTCAGTGTCACACGATCCTTCAGAAATCATTCCAGTATGCTGATTTACTGCTCAAGAAACATTTCTGATTTTTATTATCAATGTTGAAAACAGTTGTGCTGCTTCATATTGCTTGTGGAAACTGTGATGCATTTTATTCTCCGGATTCTTTATTTGAAATGTATTTACTGTCAGTTTTAACCAATTTAATGCAACCTTGCTGAATCCAAGTATTATTCTTTTGCAAAAAAAACTTGATGCAAACTTTTAAAGGGTAACATACTTGTACAATGTAAATATGCATGTTAATGTTATTGTGCACAGATTTCAGAACTAGATATTTTTATGGTTTGGCTTCTTTCATAAATGGATTATTTCACCCCTATGTTTTGAGTTTTGAAACTGACACTATGTTTTCATAGTACATCTAGCTCTACATTTCAAAAGATCAAGGAAGATTACATTTTTCAGGATATGACCCAAAAAGACTCCTGACTGAAACTGAGGACTATATTTCAGCCAAAGCATGTTTGTGATCTTTGTGCTGTGATGTCTGTGTATATCAGAGGTCCTAATGGAGTGTGGACGATGGAGGAGAGAGGCGAGATGCCTCACTTTAACACCACGTTTGAGGACGTGCGCCCCAGTCTGACTCACATGGCGCTGCTGCAGCTGCAGAGGACAGGACACCTCAAATACCTCATCAGCCAGAATGTAGACGGCCTTCACCTGCGCTCCGGCTTCCCCAGGTAATGACAGATATATTACACACAACAACATCCAGTCTGATTGGCTGGCTTCATGCCGATCCCACATCTCTCCTACTGTTTTGATTAAAGTTCTGACCTCTGTCCCGTGTGTGATGTCAGATGTGTCATGTTGATTAGCTCTTTTAATTTTCCATTCCTGCAAGCGAATGCAATCAGCATATCTTGTTCCAGGCAAATGACTTGAAGCTGTTAATGTAGAATTTAGCATATTGACGTGATGAATTGCAAATTTTATTCAAGCAGACATAATTAAAAGCCCTCAGTCATCATATACTGAACAAAAATATAAAACGCAACACTTTTGTTTTTGCCCCTATTTTTCATGAGCTGAACTCAAAGATCTAAGACTTTTTCTATGTACACAAAAGGCCTATTTCTCTCAAATATTGTTCACAAATCTGTCTAAATCTGTGTTAGTGAGCACTTCTCCTTTGCCGAGATAATCAATCCACCTCACAGGTGTGGCATATCAAGATGCTGATTAGACAGCATGATTATTGCACAGGTGTGCCTTAGGCTGGACACAATAAAAGGCCACTCTAAAATGTGCAGTTTTACTGTATTGGGGGGTCCGAAAACCAGTCAATATCTGGTGTGACCACCATTTGCCTCACGCAGTGCAACACATCTCCTTCGCATAGAGTTGATCAGGTTGTTGATTGTGGCCTGTGGAATGTTGGTCCACTCCTCTTCAATGGCTGTGCGAAGTTGCTGGATAATGGCAGGAACTGGAACACGCTGTCGTATACGCCAATCCAGAGCATCCCAAACATGCTCAATGGGTGACACGTCCGGTGAGTATGCTGGCCTTGCAAGAACTGGGATGTTTTCAGCTTCCAGGAATTGTGTACAGATCCTTGCAACAAGGGGCCGTGCATGATCATGCTACAACATGAGGTGATGGTCGTGGATGAATGGCACAACAATGGGCCTCAGTCACGGTATCTCTGTGCATTCAAAAAGCCATCAATAAAATGCACCTGCACGACGAGCATGCAGATGAGCTTCCCTGAGACGGTTTCTGACAGTTTGTGCAGAA
>NW_015505395.1:198396-214858 GCF_001515645.1 Sinocyclocheilus grahami | reverse complement strand
TATATATATACACTGAACAAAATTATAAACGCAACACTTTTGTTTTTGCCCCCATTTTTCATGAGCTGAACTCAAAGATCTAAGACTTTTTCTATGTACACAAAAGGCCTATTTCTCTCAAATATTGTTCACAAATCTGTCTAAATCTGTGTTAGTGAGCACTTCTCCTTTGCCGAGATAATCCATCCACCTCACAGGTGTGGCATATCAAGATATATATACATTTTAGACTGCACACCTGTGCAAAAATCATGCTGTCTAATCAGAATCTTGATATGCCACACCTGTGAGGTGGATGTATTATCTCGGCAAAGGAGAAGTGCTCACTAACACAGATTTAGACAGATTTGTGAACAATATTTGAGAGAAATAGGCCTTTTGTGTACATAGAAAATGTCTTAGATCTTTGAGTTCAGCTCGTGAAAAATGGGGGCAAAAACAAAAGTGTTGCGTTTATATTTTTGTTCAGTGTATATTGTATTGTATTGTATTTTTATTTATTTATTTTTTTTATTGTTTTGTATTTGAATTAGGGTTATTGTCATAAACTAGAACAAAAGTAGACCCTTTACAGATTCGATTGATGTATTGCTTTTATCTGTAAGATCAAAACTGAAAGTGTAATTTAAGTTATTTTCGGTGTGATCAGGAGAAGATGCCTCAAAACGCGTATCCGCGTTAATCGACCTCAGAGGGTTAACTGAAATAAATTAAAATACTAAAAAACTAATTTTATTTCAGATTGTTGCCAAGGAAATATTTGACTTTTTTGTTTAGTTTCAGTGGAAGTACTAAAATTAAAACTAAAAAAAAAAATATTAATTTCTATTATTAAAAAAAAAAAAAACATAAATGACAACACACAAAAATTGCTTAATATTAAAATGAAAAATATAAAAAGAAAAAGCTAATTCAGTACTAAAATGAATACTAACGTACTAAATAACTAAAACTTAAATTCATTTTGAACAAAAATACAAAAAAAACGATGACAGAAACAAAAAAAAATTACTAAAATTTAAAAAAAAAATTAAGATGGCTTGAATTCACTCTAAAAACTGTAATAGTAAATGAATTATACTAAAATAACACTGCTTTGAACTGATATAAACAACCCACAGTCATTTGCGCATATTGATGGAATTGTGTCATCATTTACTCATCCTTTCTTTAATCACTCTTTCTCTTGTTATTGATTTTGGTTCACTTCTCATTCTTCTGTTCTTATTGGGTTTGTTTATTTCTCTCTTATCTGCTAGGGATCGATTGTCGGAGCTGCATGGGAACATGTTCGTTGAAGAATGTGAGAAGTGCGGCAAGTATGTTATCGATGCCACTGAACATCTTAATGAAATCTGTCAGCAAGATTAACCACGTCGTCTTATGTAGTTTAACAAGTACAAGACATTCATGACTGTCTTAAACTTGTTGCTGTGTTACTGGTTACTATGGTCAGATAATGATGTAAAAAGACCGACTTTAAATGATTTATTTGACCAGCAGCACATAGTGGTGAAAACAAACTTTGGTCTAACTTAACTTTGTGAAGTTTCAAATGATAGGGGTCCTATTATGCTTTTTCACTTTTTTAATTTTAGTCAGTGTGTAGTGTGTATGTTTGAGCATAAAAAAGATCTAGAAAGTTACAAATCTCAAAGTCCACTCCAAAGGGAGATATTTCAAGAACTACAACGAACGGCTCATTTGGACTACAGCGTTTGGTTTCCGGGCTTTGTGATATCACAAAGCGGCTTATTAGAATATCATTACAAATAATCCCCGCCTACAGAAACTCGAATGGTTGGGGGGTGGGGAGGGGCGAGGTTGTGGTTAGAACGCTTGGTTGAGTGAGTGCATCAGACGAGACGATGAAGAAGAAGTGCTGCTGCAGAGTTAGTGCATCAGAGAAAACCAAGAAGAAGAGCTGCTGTGCTGTAGCGTCAAATCTTCGGCATGTCTAGAACAATTCTTACAAGTATAACACGACGTAGCTGGGCGCCGCGGACAGACGCAGAACGGTGCCGTCGGTGTGCCTACACTCATTGAAAATAATGTATTCGAATTTTAAAGATGCTGTGCTTCTCGTCCGGTGTGCGACCGCCTGAAACGCTGTTATTTTTCACCTCCGTGCCCAAACGTCTTTGTTTGGGCTTCCGAAAGCGGATGATGTCAGGAAACAGTGGTTGCAATTTATTTTTTAACTCTGTTCCTGAGCATTATAACCCCAATTTGCTATTGTGGGCTGCACATTTTACTGAGGACAGCTTCCACAACACGAGGGAGTACAGTGCCGGATTCGCCAAAAGTTTTTATTGAAAGACGGAGCAAGGGGCGTTGCAGTACTGAAACACCATCTAAGCTGTTCGCCAATCACAATGCACTGGGACAGCTAACCAATCACAACACATTTTGTTTTTCGGAAGGCAGACCGTCATCAAAGCCGGAACTAATCGAGCCGTTTGTGCCAGGCTGGGGAGAAAGGTATTTTAATAATGTAAATTATGTGAAAAATAATGCGTTTTTCAAACCACCAAGCATGAGAGCATGTTCTAGTACACCCCTAAAACAAAATCAAGACTTTGAAAAAAGAGCATAATAGGACCCCTCTAAGAAAGAACTTAAAACTAATTTATAGGTGAAGTATGTAAAGCAAAATCTGTTTAAAGCTAAATTTTACAGGTTAAGCTTAGTCAAAAGCATTTGTGGTTTATTACCACAAACATTATTTCCATTTGTCCCTCCTTTTTAAAAAAGAAAAAACTAACTTACAATGGGACACTTACAGTGGACATAAATGAGGCCAGTCTTTGAAGATTAAAATATTTTGTTTCCTTGTCAAAGCAGATTTTGAGAAATTTAGCATTCCATTACTTGCTCACCAATGGATCCTCTGCAGTGAATGGGTGCCGTCAGAGCGCTGTACATTCACTCCCCCCACCTACAATTCCTGCCGGACCGGAGACTCGAACCCACAACCTTTGGGTTACGAGTTCGACTCTCTAACCATTAGGCCACAACTTCCCCCAATTAACATCTTGTGATCATAGGACGTTTTTAACTTAAACTGTTGCTTCTAGCTAAAATACGAGTCCTCTAACTATAATATTGCTTTCTCCAGTCATCCTGTCTGCACAGATCAAGCACTGTTTACAAGTCATAACAGTCCAAAATAGCTCTAAACAAACATATTGGTGACTTTTGATGTGAGGACAACAGGAGATGGACTTTTCACTGGAGGAAGTGTTATTATGGATTATGGACTCGTATTTAAGATGAAATTGATGGCTTAAATTTAAAATGCCTTAATGTCACTTCACAAGACGTTAACTGATGGACTGGAGTGGTGTGGATTACTTGTGGATTATTGTGATGTTTTTATCAGCTGTTTGGACTCTCATTCTGACGGCACCCATTCACTGCAGAGGATCCACTGGTGAGCAAGTGATGGAATGCTACATTTCTCCAAATATGATGAAGAAACAAACTCCTCTACATCTTGGGTTGTGTTGATTGAGCTTAACTTGTGCTGAACCTGAAATATTCCTTTAAAGTTCAAAGACTATAAGGCATTTTGTAAGTTTACTAAACTTATACTCAACTAAACTTTGCTGTTTATTTGTCAATTTCTGATTTAAAATCAAATCCTGCACTAACTCAACAAAATATAATTCTACCAGTTTTGGACAGAAAAATAGGTAAATAAAGAAAACAAAAAAGTCTGAAAAGTCTTTGATGAATTCACAATCTCCAAAAACATACTGATTCAGGTTTATTTTTCTAGTGCACAGTGTTTGACATTGAACATGTGCTGTATTGAAATTGTATGTGCATCATAGCTCTGTCTAGCAGATAAACGCTGTGAGAATGCTGTGCTATTCATCACACACATATATCTCTATCAAAGGAGGCAACGGGTCATGTGCAGGTACTGCCACTGTCACAGTGATGAGCACTTGTGCCCTGGGCTGTTTCAGGCAATATGTCCGGTACACTGTAATTGGAGTGATGGGTCTGAAGCCAACCGGACGCTACTGCGATGTCACACGCTCAAGAGGACTCCGATCTTGCAGGTGATGCACCATTTTAGAGAAATGCATCCATCATGATTTTCCATGATTCAGAGAAGACAGAATTTCATGATACACAAATATTTTTATTAGGGAATTTATTTATTATACGCCTAAAGTGGGGGAAAAAAATTCCCAGTATGTGTATATATATATGTATATATACATGCATACATACATACATATACACAGTGTTGGGAAGGTTACTTTGGAAATGTAATAGGTTACAGATTACAAGTTACTCCTATTTAAGATGTAATAAGTAGTAAAAAGCACGCTACCGAGCAAGAATGGAATGTGTTATTATTGTAATATTATGTGCTTTGTACTGCAGTGTTTTCTCAGTGGTGAATGAGACATGATATATCTGACAGCGTTGCATTCAGTCCTCCACCAACGCCATCTCTCATCATGTCGCTGGTTAGCCTCTGCTCTGCCTGTGCGCGTTCATATGTTTTTTTAAGGAAGCCTGGCTTTGCAGAGTGATTATGCAGGGAGGGTGGGATCTTGCTTTCAAAGCTAGCTTGCTATTGCTAGCCTCTCCAAAATCACCTACACTACCTTTTAAAGGCACAATATGTAAGATTTTTTTATTAAAATATCCAAAAACCACTAGAACAGTGTTATATATTTTGCTGACTTGTGTACTTACATTATCCCAAATGTTTCGAAGAATGTTTAAATCCAGAGAAATAAGCAATTTTAACTAGTGACACGGACCGTGTCCATAGTGTCATTGTGTCGCCTGCCAATGACGTCATAGCCCCTCGATTTCCGGTTTTGTTTTGTAGAAAACATGGAAACACCAAAGACGCTTTAATATGTTGTGCGTTTTAATAGACCGGTGACGACCGCACAGAGTAGCATAATAACAGAACTTTCAAATGTATCTAGTATGATAAAACAGCGCTGCTTTACCCCACATACGCACGACCGGAATGACCGGAAGCGGTCGACTGTGGCATAATAAAAGCTCCGCTGCTTTCGAGCCGTGTGTCACGCTCGTTTAACGGCCACTTTTCACTTCGACAGCTTTCAGCCTCACCCTGCTTCATTCTACTATGTTAATAAATCATTAGCTCATCCATGAACATGATTTCTGCCCGAGTCCCGTCGGATTGCATCGGCTGTGGGGGATGAAAACAACAACTCCCATGATTCCACACTCAGTCACGGCGTCATCAAACTACGCCTTTGTCTATTTGTTTATTTTGAATACGTGCCCTCTAGCGGCAAAAATTACATATTGTGCCTTTAAGTGTCTGTTGATGGCCTTTCATTTTTAAGCACGCTCTCACATATGTTTTTTGATCCATCCATTGCTATGGTTATCACTGTGTCAATCATTGCTATTTCAAGAGTGAATCCAGCATAAATATGCGGATGTCATTCCCGAAATGTTGCAGCGTGTATGTGTCCAAAAATCAAGTTACATACGATCTCACAAAGTTCCATTATAATCAATGAAGCTCTCTAAACTGCTCAATGAATCTCTTATCTACATTGCATTTGCACTTTATGAGATGATTCACTAGCATGCGGAACTGAAGTGAACAAAAACTGTGAATTCTGACCAACTAAAACGCCTCTGATTGGCCATTAAGGAATCAACAGGTGTGTCTGTGTTTGGCTACATTGCTCAACGGTGCAAACACTTAGTAAATAGTTACTTTTGACGCTGTCCAGAGCGCAAACACAAATATGCATGGATAGTTTGCCAGATCTTCAACTGAGGGTGATTTTGCTTTCGTTTGAGAGTGCATGGGCTTGGCTAACCGCTCCAAATTACTACGTTTATAGATTTTTTTCTTTACATTTAATTTGCCTTAAAGTGCCCCTTGTGAGTGAATCTTTATAAAATGTTTGAAAATCCTTGTTCAGAAATTACAAATGACTGACAAGGTTCTGGAAATGCATTGGTCAAATATAGGGATGTAACAGTCACTCAACTCACAATGCGATACGATTCGCGATACTGATTTCACAATACGATTTTGTCACGATTTTTGTTAACAAAATGAGATTTAAGACAAATTATAAATGAACAAGCGTCCTTTTATTATTGCATGGACAAAATGCTGCACATGTCTTTGTGAAATTGAAATATGTAGAATAACATAACTAAATTGAAATTTTTAAACAAACCCCAAATCAAAAAAATAAATACTAGAAGTAAAAAAAAAATCTTCATATAAATAAACTAAGGCTTTGCCTGTGCTCTTTCCATTTAAAATTAATCACAATCCAAACAAAGATGTTGCATACATGCAGCATGAGCAATTTTTAATCTAAATCAAGATTGTATAATTCAGAAATTTGAAGCAAAAGCAGAATGCTCTGACTTTAGCTTTTTGAAACTATACTACATAAAACACATCTGCACGAAACAGAAACAGCAACAATTATTATAATTCAAATTAACTGTTTTCTATTGTATATTTAAGAATTTATTCCTGTGATGCAAAGCTGAATTTTCAGCATCATTACTCCAGTCTTCAGCGTCACATGATCCTTCAGAAATCATTCTAATATGCTGATTTACTGCTCAAGAAACATTTCTGATCATTTTCAATGTTAAAAACAGTTGTTAAACAATTTTTTTTTTAAAAAAAAGCAAATTTTCAGAGGCTAATATTGAATGACTGACATTAGTAATTGGAGCTGTCAGTAGCCTGCTAGTGGTCCGTATGTGCTGAGGGGCCTCAGGAGCCCTAGTGTTCAGCTCACACCATTTGTACCTAGGGATCTGCTCAGTTGTTATTGGCAGTCTCAGGCTGTGCTACCTTTGGCTATAATGGCCCCTGGCAGTCTGAGGCTCTGGGGCACCGGCTCCTTCGTTTCATAATCCGGCCATGAGCATCCTCTGACTTTGCAGCAGGCAAGTGTTACGTCATCAGGAGCCAGACTCATAAAAATCATCTTTTGAAAGAAGGTTTTGAGATAAATTTCTTAAGATAAATAAAGTTTGGTGTCAGATGTATGGGCGCTCTCATATATACTGAATGTTGCCGAAGATTGTCCTATTTATGGGCTGAAATTAAAAATGAGCTCCCTATTTGACTCATTACTGAATTTTGAATTCAGCACAAAGTCGAGTCACACATAATCATGACCGATCATTGTTTACATTATCGATCATTGGTGTCACTTAAGAACGTGTGCACATCCCTAGGAATAATATGTATTATAGCGTTATGTTGTAATGCTTAATTACAACAATTTCTATTAAATAACCCAATACATTTATAAAACATCTTACCTTTGCGGATGTAAGACAAGTCGGAGGATATTCTAACTTTAAGAAGTCATTTAGATTGATTTGTAGGAAGTTTCTTTTTAAAAATTTGAATTCTTCTTAAGTTTTGTCTTAAAAACTATTTTAAGAGAAAAGATAAGAACATTCTTAAGAATTATTTGTATGTAACATTTTGCTTAAAGAAGAAAATGTCAGTTAAAATAAAATGTTATTCTTAAAATTAAGTTTCGTGAATCCAGCCCCAGATACTCAAATGTAAAATATTTCAGTAAAATTACATTATTGGTGTTATTTTACTATCATTAATATACTGTTGTAGAATATATTAATATTTTGCATCTTTTTATTTTTATAATTTCCATTTTTATTTAAATGTTACTAAGTTTTAGTAATTTTGTTGTTTTTTACTTTTTTAGTGTCTATATTTTTTTATTTGATTTCAGTTTTAGTTATTTCAGTACATCAAGTTAAACACAACTTAAAATAGAATTATAAGTCAATAGAATTAATCAAATGAGAAATGTTGACTTGGCAGTGAACTAAAACAAAAAAATCATATATTGTTTTATTTCTTTGTAACAAATGTTGTTTGTTTGTTTTAGGTTTAGCTAATGATAATAACTTGTCAAAACCTGTGAAAGATAATAAAAGTAACAGAGCAATATTGACATTGATGCGTTGGTTTCTTAACATTACACGTGGTCTTAAAAATGTTCATGGCACACGATGCTCAGTCAAACATGATGAAGCACACAAAGACGTCTGTCTGATGCATCTGCGCATACACCCCCTTAGATGTCTGTGCTCGTCATCAGCTGTTTGCTCTGTCTCATAACTACGTGTGTGTTTTTCTCTGCAGAGGGAAGCTGATCAGCACTATATTGGACTGGGAGGACTCACTGCCTGACAGAGACCTGAATAGAGCTGATGAAGCATGTCAGTAAGGAAGAGAAATATCCAGGGAATGAGATGGTGTGCTCTAATAATTCAGGGAGAAGGCCGTTATATTTAGGGAATCAAGAATGCTTGTTGAGAACAAGGCCAGTAGCAGTTACAGGTCTAAAATAAGATTGAGCATGTTTGGTGATTGACAGGTGAATTTAGGAAACGAAATTCAAAGGCAGATACTAGCTTTACTATTATGTATACCTTTTATGTATAACTTTTGACCAGTTGGTTGCTGCGGTTTTACAGTTAACTAGAACGATTTCCGTTTCAGGCCAATTTTAAAATGTCCACAGGAATATATAGAGCAATAAATCATGACTTTGGGTTAATGTATTGCAAAACTATAAACAGTTATGGATTTAATTTATACATAAGCAGTGCTGTAGTCAAACTGCTTCAGTATATTCCAGCAATGATACATTAAAAACTTCATATCAGTACATCAGAGTGATCTCACTTCCTGTACAATGCCGTCGACCGTCAAAATTGTTGATGTGTTGCATGCAAATAGTTTAGTATATCAATACGCTTTTAATTACTTCTAAATGCTTCGGTTTCAGGTCAAATGAATAGATTAGAGTGCCCAGTCCCGATCATTGTATCAACAGCACCAGATCCAGCTTAATTATATTACAGTGAACGTACTGCAGTCTCACAAGACTCGACACACAGACACGCACGCATACAAAACATCCCACAACACCTGCTGCACATCTGACCCACGACTGTCCTCTGGGCTTCCACATGCTTTCAAAATCCACTGCAGCTTGAAAGAAAATAAACGTGACCTTGGAAGTACTCCAATGTGGTTTTCCTCTTTCTTTATCGTAAAGCACAATTCTTACCGTTTGAGTTCCTCCAGTCTGTCAAGAGTTAGCTTTAGGGCACAGTATTACAAAGCTGCATCTGTCTTTATGTAATATAACTGTTTCCTAGTTTAGAAGATCACTAGATATGACATGATTTATAAATGAGATCCTGCATATATAGACATTGGAATATGTGTTATTAAAGGAATAGTAAACCTAAAAATGATAATGTGCTGAAAATGTACTCACCCTCAGGTCATCCAAGATGTAGATGAGTTTGTTTCTTCATCATAACAGATTTGGAGAAATTTAGCATTACATCACTTGCTCACCAATGGATCCTCTTCTCAAGACATTAATTGCTGGACTGGAGTGGTGTGTATTAGGCTTGCCGCGATAGACGGTGCTGACGGTGATACCGGTGATACCGGTTGCCCACTGCGTCACCGACTCCCACCGTCGTTTTGATTTGTAATAGTAATAAAAATCATTTAGTTCAGTAAAAGAACAGACACTACAATTAAAAACGGAACGCGGCTGCTCAATGCAGTTGAACGACAGTTGCATCACAGATCAGGTTTAGTTTCTAAAGTGAGGAGAGTGAGTCCAGCTGACTGACAAGAAGAGTGAGGCGAGACAGACAAGACGATCGCGGATGATTTAGTTTCGAAATGAAATGCAAAAGCGTCTGTTTGGCAATATTTTGGATTTTGAAAAGCCTGTTGACTTGCCGTTTATCTAAGGTGATTTTGGAAGGTTTTTTTAAACATAAGTTTCTTATTTAATTGGTTCCACATTGTTTGCTGATTTTTACTTTGTTTAAATTTTGTGTCATTTATTTATTTTATTTGACATCAAGGTGTATGCCGTGCCTCCAAGCTTTCTTACTCGTTTTGCTAATAAACGTTCTATGCTTTTTATTTATTTGGTTATATATTATACATGTTTACTTGTTTCCAGGTTTGTACATTTCTACTTTATGTAAGTTATTTTATATTAGGCATAGCCTGCCCTATAGCATGGTGTATTTTTATTTGTTTTGTTAATAAAAGTTCTATGTTTTATATATACGCTAAAGTGACGCCTAACTGCCGCTAATTCGAGGGACAATTCAAACGAACTAAAAACGGACAATTGCTTTACTCCGAATTGCCGCTATTTGAAAGTGAAAGTAAAATGCGCACGCCGCCACACGGGTACGCCCCTGCCACCGCGGTGTTGTCACACATCGATTAACCGGTGGGAAAATTTCCTCACCGTCACAACCCTAGTGTGTATTACATGTGGATTATTGTGATGTCTTTATCAGCTGTTTGGACTCATTCTGACGGCACCCAGTCACTGCAGAGGATCCATTGGTGAGCAAGTGATGGAATGCTAAATGTTTTAGAAACACGTTTGAAAAAGCTCATCTAAGCATGTAGGTTTCACAGTGGATACACGGCACCCTGGGATTGATAGTGTGTTCAGGTGAAATCAGGACGGTGCCGATGAGTTTCCTACGACCACATGAGACTCAAAAACCAATCAAGTGCCAATAAGCTCCTGCTCAGACTTAAAGAAGATTCGTAATTCTCACTTTTGCCGTTTTTCACTCTCAATTTTCTCTCTCATGGTCTGAGGTCACTTGTGGGTTCTTTTGAAGAAAAGTAGCTTTTTTTTCTTAGCCTGCTGCAATCATTCACTTCGAAAGATGTCTGGGTTTTGGATGTTGTGGTGAAAGGAAGGTTCAGCAAATCTCTTTCTTTAAGTCATGCATTTATAAAGCTCTTCATCCAGGTCATAGTACTTCATGGGGAATTAATAGAGCTTTTAGTGAACCAGTATTCATTATGTTTTGTAAAGGATAATTATCTCCTTATGGCTGTTTCTAGCCTCTTCAAATTGCCTACCCTACCTTTAATTAAACATGAGTATTGTACTGAAGTGTGTACTTTGAAGTTAATGATGTTCAGATAAAAATAGATTTCAGACAAGCTTAGAAACAGGGATGATAAAAGGCACAAGCTATTACAGCTGAACTCATGTTACAGTTCAGGTCTGTGAATAGCTTACAGCATTTTCTTCATCACTGTTGCATGTTGCTATTCTGTAATCAGATGTTTTCTGCAATGTCAGGTTAGCAAACACACTTCAACTCTTGTGAAGGAGAAAAAAGGGTCAACTAGCCGTCCAACAACTGGACTAGTCAACCATTTTGACCCATTCTGCTCATTTCAGAATTTTCTGTATACATTTTATTTCAAATGACATGGCTATTAATTAAACTTATTATTATTATTATTTTACCTAACAAAAATACAGCTTAATATTTAGGTTTTTATTAAGATTTTTTGCATCATGAAATTATTTTGATTAGCATATTACCTCATCTAATTCTCATTATTACAATGTGTGTATTTTATTTTTGTAACTATGCTGTTCATTACATTTTCATTTACAGTAATGTTTTGTTGTGTTTGTATATACACTTATTTTATTTGAAACAGCATAAAAGCGGTAGTGTTATTTTTTGATTAAAATGTTTTCTGAAATAAAATTAAATATAAATATTAGGTAAAAACTTGGAAAAATGGCAAATGTTACCTTGGCAACTAACTGAAATACAATAAGTTTAAGTACTAAAATTGCTAAAACTGAAAAAAAATAAAACAAAGCTGAATAGAAATATTAAAAAATAATAATAAAAATTAAAAACATAGATTACTAAAATTTAAACTAAAATGAAAATATAATAACATTAATAAACCATATAATAGTAGCTAAATAATACTAAAATAACACTGAAAGGCTGTACAAAAAAATATTGCACAATCCTTGTTCTAAATGATCCTAACAATGAACATATTCATTCTTTTTTATGCGAAGTTTCTTGATTTTTATTTTTTGCCTTTGGGGTGAAGTGTGA
This sequence comes from Sinocyclocheilus grahami, assembly GCF_001515645.1. Classification (NCBI taxonomy): domain Eukaryota; kingdom Metazoa; phylum Chordata; class Actinopteri; order Cypriniformes; family Cyprinidae; genus Sinocyclocheilus; species Sinocyclocheilus grahami. Next base: position 202,870 of record NW_015505395.1, on the reverse strand, counting down.
CTTTTTGCACTTTTGATGTTATTTCTAGCGAGAAATCAGTATTATAGTAATTAAATATTCGTTTAGTTATCACAAAAACTCGTTCTATTTTGTTGTAGCTCATTAAACTGTTACGCTGCCTCAGAAGCCTGTCCGAAATCAGTTTCATGAGGTGCCTTCGTGCAAAAATGCTGCCTGCAAAGTCATTGCCTCATACGGCAACGAGGCAGCAAGTCAGCTGCCTAAGTTTTCGGATGGAGCCTGAGACATGTTCTTGACAAGTTTTGCATAATAATGTTTCAAATTTGCATCAACAAAGGAACCATGTGATCAGACTGTAGCTTGACATTTGTGTGCATTATGATTAAGGTGGACTGCAGGTGAACAAACTGAGACTGAGAAGTATGACCAACAGCCCCCAGCAGCTGATACTGTGCCTCTCTTTTCACAGGCGAGCTGACTTGGCCTTGACGCTGGGTACATCTCTTCAAATTAAACCTAGCGGAGATCTGCCTCTTCTAACCAAACGCACAGGAGGGAAGCTGGTTATAGTCAACCTTCAGCCTTCCGAACATGTACATCTCACCAACACGATACCTCAAAAACCTCATGAAAAAATCCATTCTAATTAAAATTCATTCAAATTGATACTTTTTTTTTTTTAGCAACAAATTAATAACACATGGCCACGATTTACTAAAACGAGGGAACAAATTAGGTACAATGTGGCCAAAATTAGTGGCTCCTTAGTCACTTCTTTCAAAAATATTACCAGCCCCTAAGTTTTTGAATGATGACTCGATTTATAAGGATCAATTTCAGTTAATATTCTGCCTATGTAGACAACAGACAGCACAGCAGCTCACTAGATTAGAGTCTTTGTCTTAGTCCTCACCCACACAAAAATACACATGCTTCCACAAACACGTAGTAGTTTGAAATCTGTGAGCGGTGAACACACTCAGATTAGCGTCCTTCAATAGCACAGCTGCGCTAAACTCCGTCTGACCATTCATGCTCATTATTTAAACAATTTTGATTAAGAAGCTTTGCAGTCGGGCTGGATTTTCTCTTAAGCTCGTATCCTTAGTCTGGCATTTCTTTCTGATCTCGTCATGTGGCTAGAATGTTTGTAATGGATTAATCCTATTAATTTTTAAACGTGTTGTTATCTGCCCGTGTTTGACTCATGTTCCATCTAAAGGTTATTTTTGCCGCTTTACCTCATCGCTTCCACTTCCTGTCAACATCTCAGTTCCCAAATTGGATTTATTTTTATAAATCTTTTTGAAATTCAAAGCCTGACACAACATGAGATATAACATGTCAGATTTTTGGAGGGGGAGTTTATGGTATTATAGCAGCTTAACGTGTAAAGAAGTAGAATTTGACATTTCTGGTGCAGTTTCGTAATGTCTGTCTGTAATCTGAATCTGCTGTGATTGATTAAAGTGTGCATTTATTCAAAGTAAATTAGTATTTCACACAGTCAGGCTAAAGAATGTCAAAAAAAAAAAAAAAAAAACGTAGACGTGTAATTTTCTGGGAAAAAGTTTGGGGTTAGAAAGATTTTTTGTTTTGTTTCTGTTTTTGAAAGTCTTTTCTGCTCACCAAGGCTGCATTTGATTAAAAGTATGGTAAAAACAATAATATTGAAAAATAATATTGCAATTTAAAATAACTGTTTTCTATTTGAATTTACTGTAAAATGTCATTTATTCCTGTGATGCTGTATTTTCAGCATCATTACTCCAGTCTTCAGTGTCACATGATCCTTCAGAAATCATTCTAATATGCTGCTCAAGAACCATTTCTGATTATTATCAATGTTGAAATCAGTTGTGCTGCGTCGTATTTTTATGGAATCCATTATGTATTTTCAGGATACTTTGATGAATAGAAAGTTCAAAAGAACAGCATTTATTTGATACAGAAAGTGACGAAAGAAGATTGACAAAAAGCTTGATGTATGAAAAAGTTGTCGCAAACATACATCAATTCTGAAGTCATAAAATAGCTAAATGTGATGGTGAATAATGGCTTAAATTAACATCCACAAAAAAGGTATGGTTAATCATCATTTATGTTCATTGTATGGAAAAAAAATTGAGTACCGTCACTTTAAAATCTGTCTGGTTGTTTTTACTTAACAGTGCTACTCCTTGTTTTTGTAGGACAAACACGCCCACCTGCTTATCCACATGAGGTCATGGGTCAACTGATGAAGCTGCTGGGATTGGAGGTTCCAGAGTGGGCGGGGCCAATGCTGTGTGAACGCTCAGGTGGAGAACTGAACATCCTCCCATTCGGAGCCTGGAAAAAGGAAGTGAAGATCGAGGAAAATAAACACGCCGTCCCAAAGAAACGGAAGAAGAGAGAGCAGGATGGCAAGATAAACTGCAAGAAAGATGTTAAAGTAGAAGAAGAGACTAAAGAATCGGGGAAGGAATCAGCGTTAGGACTAATCAAAACGCAGAAGTCGTCCTGTGAGGCGTGTCCTTTAAACAGCTCCTCCCACAATCCTACAAGTTTCACAATCCTACGCAGAACTAGACAGACACTGAACAGCCCTCTTCTTAGAGCCGAATCGCAATCGGACAGAAACTGAATGGCAAATCTCTCTCAGGAAGTGTGGTCACCATATGCCCTGTGTTTACATCGTCATGATGATAGGCTGGACTCAGGCCTTTTAGATGAAATGAAGTGATGTCATCCGGCCATGAGTGTGTACTGTTACAGCTAGCTAGTAGAAAATTTAGGTCAATATTATTTCTGTTATTCTGGATGGAGATCTTGGTGAATCATGTTTTTTTTTTTTTGTACTGTAAAATAAACATATTGTAATCTTTTGTAACCTCAAATAAATCAGGTTTGTAAAAACAAGGTTCACTGCACACGCAAAACATGTCATATTTTACCCCAAAAATCAAAAGTTATATATACTATATATATGACAGTTAGATTTAGACATTTAAATTAAATTTAAATGTCTGTTTCCAATAGCTAAACATTCTTAAAGGAATAGTTCACCCAAATCAAAGATGTAGATTAGCATTACCAGTGAATCCTCTGCAGTGAATGGGTGCCGTCAGAATGAGAGTCTGATAAATGCATCACAATAATCCACTCCACTCCAGTCCACCAATTAAGTTTTTGTTATTCATATAAATAATTCATTATTAAGCCATATACAAGTACACTGTAAAAAGTCATTCTGTAGGTTTGTAGATTTCATTAAATTTAAAGTGTAAACTTTATTTAACAAAATAAATTTGTTTTTTTCAATATTTTTTTTTATTAGAATTAATTAAAAATGACTGGAATAAAACCTACTCAATTATGTTGTTAAGGATTCAGCTATTATTTTTGAATAATTCCAAATAGAGAGAATATTGAATGAATCCAACATGATGGAAATGAGCTGTTTTCAATTTACAAGCATTTCTCTGGAAAGCCATATGGGTCATAATTCGCGTGCTTTTCACCGCCGTATCAATATTAAAACGCCGTTTTCATAACGCCGCCAGGCGTTAAATAAGCGCCGTTAGGCGATAAGTTAACGGCAGACGCCACCACGCGTTAAAATAACGCCACACGCCGACCGACGTTAAGTTAACGCCACACGCCACTTAAGATGCAGATTTATTTGCTTATCTACATGGACACACCTCTCATGGCTACAAGGACTAGGCAAGTCGGAGCATCCCGTTTGCAAGAGCGCGAAGATGGCAAGTACAGCCCTTACAATTCTAGATGTAGGGGGAAAAATGCCCCTGAATGAGCTTTTGTCTCACGAGTTATCACAGGAGTCATGAATGAGTGCAAATTTGGAAATTATTTTATACAACAGTTAAATAAATAAGAAATGTTATGGTAAGTCTTGCAATATATTGCAAAATATATTTATAATCAGTCGTGAAAATGGACAAAATTCACTGGGGACCCTAGCTTGGAATCAGGTGGGGTGGGGGGGGGTTAATGGTAATAAAAGGTAAAATAATAAATAAATATATATTATATTTATATAAAATATACATTTTGGATGTATTTAATTATACATCTATTTGTAATATATAATAACATTACATTTATTTCATATGTTCTCTATCATAACCCTTCTTGGATATTAAGACACCTGCAATTTTGGCCAAATTATAGATATTTTGTGTGTGAATTTGCACATGCTATAATGTAAGCATCATTAATGACCCCTTGTGTTAACGCCACACGCCACTTAAGATGCAGATTTATTTGCTCATCTACATGGACACACCTCTCATTGCTACAATGACTCTACGGCAAGTCGGAGCATCCAGTTTGCAAGAGCGCGAAGATGGCAAGTACAGCCCTTACAATTCTAGATGTAGGGGGAAAAATGCCCCTGAATGAGCTTTTGTCTCACGAGTTATCACAGGAGTCATGAATGAGTGCAAATTTGGAAATTAAACAGTTAAATAAATAAGAAATGTTATGGTAAGTCTTGCAATATAGCAAT
>NW_015505395.1:195920-198383 GCF_001515645.1 Sinocyclocheilus grahami | reverse complement strand
AGCTTTTGTCTCATAAAGTTATCACACGAGTCATGAATGAGTGCAAATTTGGAAATTATTTTATACAACAGTTAAATAAATAAGAAATGTTATGGTAAGTCTTGCAATATATTGCAAAATATATTTATAATCAGTCGTGAAAATTGACAAAATTCACTGGGGGACCCTAGCTTGGAATCAGGTGGGGTTGGGGGGGTATAATGGTGATAAAAGGTCAAATAATAAATAAATATATATTATATTTATTTAAAATATACATTTTGGATGTATTTAATTATACATCTCTTTGTAATATATAATAACATTACATTTATTTCATATTTTCTCTATCATAACCCTTCTTGGATATTCTTGGTTATTAATTTTGGCCAAATTATAGATATTTTGTGTGTGAATTTGCACATGCTATAATGTAAGCATCATTAATGACCCCTTGTGTTTAATAAAATAAAAAGATTGATTAGTGAAATAAAAGAATGATTTAATAAAAAATGAGAATGATTAGTAATTGTCTCTCATTGGCCTGATTAGCTAAAACCTAAAAGGTAACATTACAGTCTTAAGGCCTCTACGCTTACATTTAAAAAAATATGTATATGCATATTTTTTTTTAAGGAACACCGTCTGATCAATGACAGAAATTAACCTTATAGGGCAAAATTTTACTCCTTGAAGTTTTTTTTTTTTTTTTTTTTACCTTTGTAATCCCATTTTTCAAACTTTATTAAATGTATGTCATATTTGGAGCCAAAAAAATTTGATTTATAAACTTTTAGCAAAAATGAATTGGGCTGCTTTGAAAAAAAAAAAATTCTGAAAGTAATTTTCAGATGCAACGGGGGAAAAAACGGGATAAACACAAACATGAACTTGTAAATAAAATAATCTGATGTATAGCCTATGTGCAATTTAATAACATATAGCCTAGTTTGATATATGCGCTGGAGTTTCCCGCTGACAACCTGGGGGCAAAGCTGCTCACCGCTCTTTTTTCAGTTAATTTCACAAAGGTAAGGAATATTATTTTATTTATATATGAAAAACAACTGTTGTTCAAATGGTCTACTTTATCTAATACATGCGTCAATCAAAAAAAAAATATTAGTTAAGATTACTTCCATTTAAAATGTGTTTCAGGGAAAAAAAAATCGCTATAAATGTTAGATATTTTGGTATACAGTGTTATTAACATTCCACATTTCTATCAACATTATTTTTGCAGACATGCAGAAGAGAATTTTAGAAGAAGAACAATGAAAAGATGATATAGGAGATGAGCAAAGATGAACAAAACATTTGCACATCGACGACACGAAATCATTATGATCAATGTCCATGTGTGCAAGACATAAAGGAACGATGGACAGCCCTGTTTCAACCTTCTCAAGTGAGTTAACAATACTCAGAGACAAAAAGGAACATAATGTATCTGAAAACACCCTCTCAAAACGTGAAATTAATTTGACTCGCATTCCGTATTTCAGGTGAATGCAGAATTTCACAGAATAACCACTGTGCAGCTGGAACCTAAATTGGTCCTCACTGGATCTTCACACTCCCAAGCTGTTGACAACTGTTTCGTGCCAAAGGAGGAGCACTCGGAGAAAGACTGAAAACTGAGATGGAACTACTGAAGGTACAGTTTAAAATGCAAGCCATTTGGCTACTTGTTGTTTTATGTAAGTGTGAGAGGAATTGTTTGTTCTTGTATTTTTCTTCATGATCAGCAGGTAGTACTTCCCCTTCTACTGTAAATTAAATATTAAACGTGATGATATTTAGGTTCTCAAACAAAAAAGCTGACATGCATTTATGTGTGACAACAGTTCAGTGAGGTTATGTTTTTTTGCCTTCAGTTAATTTCATGGACTTTCACAGAAAATATTAAATAAGTTGTTTATTTATATATGTTCAATTTCAGTTGTACAGAGGACAATACAGTGTCGGTAGGTTTTTATTCAACAACCTCTGTTGATAGATTCAAGCACTGTTTAATTTATAAAATTTACAAAAAATTTGCTTCATCTGTTTTTTAGCCCATGTGATCAAGCCAAATAGTGAAAGTAGCAAGGAACAAAATATTGTGGAGGCAAAAACACCTTGGGAGTGGCTTATACAGTTTGTTGCTCACCTGTTGACATTTTTTGCACCCCTGTTTTACACCACTAAATGAACCTCTGCTGTTTTATTTTATTTTTTTAGGGTGAGCAGTGTTCTGTTTATGACGAGAGGTGGTCATCAGCTGCATTATAGAATTTCCTGGGGAACATGCAGGAGACCTCATCAAAGAATTGCAAGTATGCAATCTTAATTTCAATACACCAGAAGTGTGAATATATCAAAATTGTTGTTGACTTCCTGAAGAGGCCATAATATTGTTGATTGGGCTTTCTGATTAAACAAATTGTTGAGTTTCAGATCTTCTCTGTTGATCAATATTTCATAGGTTTTGAGTGTCACTGC
>NW_015505395.1:192331-194621 GCF_001515645.1 Sinocyclocheilus grahami | reverse complement strand
ATATTGAATGAATCCAACATGATGGAAATGAGCTGTTTTCAATTTACAAGCACTTCCTGTTACAGCGCGCGGTTTAAATCAGCACGAGGCACGCATGCGCTGGAGTTTCCCGCGGACAACCTGGGAGCAAAGTTGATCACCGCTCTTTTTCAGTTCATTTCACAAAGGTAAGGAATATTATTTTATTTATATATGAAAAAAACTATTGTTTAAATGGTCTACTTTATCTAATATAGGCGTCAATAAAAAAAAATATAAGTTAAGGTCTTCTATTTAAAAAGATATTGGTGATAGTGCTCTTGAAAAATAAAGATGCTAATTCGTTCATGTAACATGAACGGTTTGCCAATATTTTTGTAGATTAACGTTACTATCTAAGTGACCTTTCGTGGCCTAATATCCACATCACGTATTGCTACGTTTGAACTAGGGTGTTGCTCAAAGTATGGAAAATCACGTTTTACACCGATGAATGGCTGAAGGGGTTCATTTTAAAACCATTTAACGTTAGCGCTGCCGTTGAACCTCTTCTTTTCAATCCATCACGTTGGCATATTACGAATAATAATCCATAAACAAGTGCATTTTGTTGCACAACATCGTAAGGTTAGAAATCGAGCATCGAATTTTTTTATACGTTACATTTGTGAGGACCTGACCTGGCGATCTGCCAGGACGTTACGCGCTAATCTACAGTAAACACGAGCAACAATGAAAGCTTGTATGTATTTTATTTACCCTCGAATCCTCGAATCCATTCATTCCTCAGTTACATGCTGTTAGGAGCTAGCAATTAGAGTAAACGGGCATTCTGCACGGAAGCCCTGATACGGAAGCCCTGAACTTGGTTTATTTGGTGTTTCAGGAAAAACAAAATCGCTATAAATGTTAGATATTTTGGTATACAGTGTTATTAACATTCCACATTTCTATCAACATTATTTTTGCAGACATGCAGAAGAGAATTTTAGAAGAAGAACAATGAAAAGATGATAAAGGAGATGAGCAAAGATGAACAAAACATTTGCACATCGACGACACGAAATCATTATGATCAATGTCCATGTGTGCAAGACAAAAAGGAACGATGGACAGCCCTGTTTCAACCTTCTCAAGTAAGTTAACAATACTCAGAGACAAAAAGGAACATAATGTATCTGAAAACACCCTCTCAAAACGTGAAATTAATTTGACTCGCATTCCGTATTTCAGGTGAATGCAGAATTTCACAGAATAACCACTGTGCAGCTGGAACCTAAATTGGTCCTCACTGGATCTTCACACTCCCAAGCTGTTGACAACTGTTTCGTGCCAAAGGAGGAGCACTCGGAGAAAGACTGAAAACTGAGATGGAACTACTGAAGGTACAGTTTAAAATGCAAGCCATTTGGCTACTTGTTGTTTTATGTAAGTGTGAGAGGAATTGTTTATTCTTGTATTTTTCTTCATGATCAGCAGGTAGTACTTCCCTTTCTACTGTAAATTAAATATTAAACGTGATGATATTTAGGTTCTCAAACAAAAAAGCTGACATGCATTTATGTGTGACAACAGTTCAGTGAGGTTATGTTTTTTTGCCTTCAGTTAATTTCATGGACTTTCACAGAAAATATTAAATAAGTTGTTTATTTATATATGTTTAATTTCAATTAAAGTATCAACTTCAGTTTCAAATGTAAATCAGTTGTACAGAGGACAATACAGTGTCGGTAGGTTTTTATTCAACAACCTCTTTTGATAGATTCAAGCACTGTTTAATTTATAAAATTTACAAAAAATTTGCTTCATCTGTTTTTTAGCCCATGTGATCAAGCCAAATCGTGAAAGTAGCAAGGAACAAAATACTATGGAGGCAAAAACACCTTGGGAGTGGCTTATACAGTTTGTTGCTCACCTGTTGACATTTTTTGCACCCCTGTTTTACACCACTAAATGAACCTCTGCTTGCCAAACAAAGACCTCACATATTTGAACATTTTGTCTAGAAAGAGAAAAGTGACAAAAAAAGTAGGGATGCACCGATATGAAAATTTTGGCTGATACCAATAACCGATAATTCTTTATTTTTGAAAGCCGATAACCGATATGTTGGCCGATAAATATATATCCAAATTTGTATATACTTTTTGAGAGCCTGATTACAGAAAAGGTCTCATCATTAAAAACCACATCCCGAACACTTCAACATAAGCAGCCTAGTTTGAACGGTGTATGTTTTAAAAATAATTTTACTCTCCCATTACCAAATTTAGTCATAAAAAAGTCTTACAAATAAAATAATGCATAAATA
>NW_015505395.1:188716-192041 GCF_001515645.1 Sinocyclocheilus grahami | reverse complement strand
TCTGTTAGTGAGCACTTCTCCTTTGCCGAGATAATCCATCCACCTCACAGGTGTGGCATATCAAGATGCTGATTAGACAGCATGATTATTGTACAGGTGTGCCTTAGGCTGGCTACAATAAAAGGCCACTCTAAAATGTAGACTAAACTGCAGGAATGTCCACCAGAGCTGTTGCCCGTGAACTGAATGTTCATTTCTCTACCATAAGCCGTCTCCAAAGGCGTTTCAGAGAATTTGGCAGTACATCCAACCGGTCTCACAACCGCAGACCATGTGTAACCACAAGTCCATATCATTGCATTCTGTTTTTATTCACAATTTGTAGTGTCCCAACTTTTTTGGAATTGGGTTTGTATATATAATGTTTGTGTGTGAGAGAGAGCGAGAACAATATATAGAGATCGATTAAATGTGTGTATACATGTCATACATATGCATATATCCTAACTTTTATAATAATTTATTTGAAAACATACAATTCTAAACACAAATGTGTATATATTTATGCGTGTGTTGACTTGTTAGCTTAGCAACATGCTACATCATACTCCATTGAAATCAACTGTTTGTTATTTGTATAGCAAACAGACTTGCAACCTATTCCAAGCATTCCAAATATGTTAACATATGCATTTGGTAGATGCTTTTATGCATAAATAAGTTGCTAAAAGGGTTTGATTTTGCTCACTTAGAAGGCAGATATTTGCACACGGCTTCCTCTATCATCTCACTGAACGAAGCAATGCAGAAAATATCACCGCAGCAAGGTAATGAATTCTCCAGACGAGCTGCAGAAAGTGCATTAAACCGCCAAAGAGGATGTTCGAGTCAAACGGTGACCGCTCGCACACCGCTGCTGATGAGTGGGGACAGTACAAGTCAACCATATTTCAGCTGCCACAGAGACTATTAACATGTCCCTGAGGTGCCATCAAGACTGTTTTGACAGTCCTCTAGTGATCCAGCCACTTCTGAGAGAAACATTGAAAGCCTCTCTAACCCTCTTGTGTCTTTAGCTGTTCAAAAAATGCTCATGCAGAAACGCCAAATAAAACAACAGAGGCACAGGGAAAGGCTGGAAAAACACAGAGCTCGTGTTCAGATTGCTCTGGGGACCAGATCTGTTCCGGTAAAGTCAGTAGATGCTTCTCTTATGATCAAAGATGAATGAAAGCTGGACTGAGAACTCTTAGAACAAAGTCCTGGTACAGGCTGCGCTGGCCTGGATTCCTTCCAGAACTCCCGTTGTACGTTTGCTGCATGAACCCTTCAAAGTCTGCAGTGATTCTTTCGACAGCACAAAGCCTTTAGTCAACAATAGATCTGACAAAATCCCTACAAAGACCTTGCAAAGGGTCATATGCTGTCTTAGAAGACGACAGCATATGAGTAGTTTATCCACTACAAATTGTCTAAACGAGCAGACATCACAACAGCCGCTTCATCAAAATCGACTAAGTGATTGTCAACAGATTGATATTTGTGTAACCAGGAAGCAGATTATTATAGTTCATACTGAGTTAATATATTTTATACTGAAGCACAAATTTGTTTTGGAGGGGTGGTGAAGTGGTTTAGTGCTTAAGTATCAGAGCTGGTCAGAATACTGCTGCTTGATCTGGTTGCTATAGTTTATATGAAATGCACTGCAAAAATACTTTCTTCTTCAGTAATATTGTCTGTTTCCAATAGCTAAGCATTCTTAAAGGAATAGTTCACCCAAATCAAAGATGTAGATGAGAACAGATTTGGATAAATTTAGCATTACCAAGTGAATGGGTGCCGTCAGAATGAGAGTCTGATAAATGCATCACAATAATCCACAAGTAATCCACACCCCTCCAGTCCACCAATTACGTCTTGTGAAACCAAAAGCTGTGTGTTTGTAAGAAACAAATCTATCATTAAGCTGTTTCTAAATTCAAACCGTTGCTTCCAGCTAAAGCAGGGGTGTCAAAGCCGGAGCCCTGCAGAGTTTTGTTCCAACCCTGTTTTCAAATAAGCCTGAAGGACTTGATTAGCTGGATCAGGTGGTGTTTAATTAGGATTGAATTTAAACTCTGCAGGGCTCTGGCCCTCCAGGAATTGAGTTTGACACCCCTGCGCTAAAATACGAGTCCTCTATTCATAATACTTTCTCCAGTGAAAAAGTTGTCTCATCTGAATCAGGAGAGAAATATGCACAGATCAAGCATCGTTTGCAATAAAAACAGTCCAAAACAGCTCTAAAACATGTTGGTGGATTTTGATGAGAGAACAACAGATGGACTTTTTCACTGGAGGAAGCGTTATTATGGATTATTTTGGCCAGAAACGACAGTTTCAAGTAAAAATGTCTTAAAGGGATAGTTCACCCAAAAATGAAAATGTGATGTTTATCTGCTTACCCCCAGGGCATCCAAGCTGTAGGTGACTTTGTTTCTTCAGTAGAACACAAACAAATATTTTTAACTCAAACCGTTGCAGTATCTCTCAAATGGACCATTGACACTCCTAATTGAGATTGTAGATAGAGGTCCATTTGACAGATAGGTGGGGGTAATGCACTTACTGTGCATTCACACCGCCGCTGTCGAGAGCGTCAAAACCTCCCAACAACGCTGTAGAAAGATTTGTGGATGCTCTGACGTAGATCGAATGCTTGTCTTGTATTTAAAGGGGTCGCAAAGCAAACACGCTTGTTGATCTTGTGCAGACTGACCACAAAGGAGGATAACCTTAAGTTAACCTCATTAAATATTGTTGTGGACGAAGTATTAAGATCCTTTACCTCATAATGTATAAAGCACTAATACCACACTGTAAAAATACTCTGATACAAGTAAAATTCCTGCATTGAAAATGTTACTTAATGTAAGTATAATCAGGAAAATTGATTTAAAGGTTTAAAAGTCAACTGGGACTATTATACTGTTATTTATTATATCATTAGATTATTATTCCTATAACGTTAATGCACATCAGCAACTCACCAGGAACAGACACATTGGTCCATGCATAATTTTTTATTTATTTATGTCCCTGTATGCAAACAGGGACATGACGTAGATTATTGGGAAACCTGCCACAGCAATAATCAACCTCTCCTCAATTTTGCTTGGGAACTAATGTGGTCGGAACCAAAGTTTACAGGACTGCGATCTCTGGAATCCTCTCAAGCGGTGGACTTCTACGTTCCGATTGGTTGCTCCCGAACCGCGTCATAGCTCATTACCATAAAGTTGACCTGATTTCAACTCTCCTCGACGCCCTCAACGTCCAAGTCGCGCCGCGCCGCGCCTCGACGCTGGCTCACATTGAAAATGAATGACTTCCGGCCACTTTG
>NW_015505395.1:169963-188319 GCF_001515645.1 Sinocyclocheilus grahami | reverse complement strand
CACCCAAAAATGAAAATGTGATGTTTATCTGCTTACCCCCAGGGCATCCAAGCTGTAGGTGACTTTGTTTCTTCAGTAGAACACAAACAAATATTTTTAACTCAAACCGTTGCAGTATCTCTCAAATGGACCATTGACACTCCTAATTGAGATTGTAGATAGAGGTCCATTTGACAGATAGGTGGGGGTAATGCACTTACTGTGCATTCACACCGCCGCTGTCGAGAGCGTCAAAACCTCCCAACAACGCTGTAGAAAGATTTGTGGATGCTCTGACGTAGATCGAATGCTTGTCTTGTATTTAAAGGGGTCGCAAAGCAAACACGCTTGTTGATCTTGTGCAGACTGACCACAAAGGAGGATAACCTTAAGTTAACCTCATTAAATATTGTTGTGGACGAAGTATTAAGATCCTTTACCTCATAATGTATAAAGCACTAATACCACACTGTAAAAATACTCTGATACAAGTAAAATTCCTGCATTGAAAATGTTACTTAATGTAAGTATAATCAGGAAAATTGATTTAAAGGTTTAAAAGTCAACTGGGACTATTATACTGTTATTTATTATATCATTAGATTATTATTCCTATAACGTTAATGCACATCAGCAACTCACCAGGAACACCAACAATCTCAGACACCTTGGGCCACGCATCATTTTTTTACATTTATGTCCCTGTATGCAAACAGGGACACGTCATAGATTATTGGGAAATCCGCCACAGCAATAATCAACCTCTCCTCCATTTTACTTGGGAACTAATATGGTCGGAACCAAAGTTTACAGGACTGCGATCTCTGGAATCCTCTCAAGCGGTGGACTTCTACGTTCCGATTGGTTGCTCCCGAACCGCGTCATAGCTCATTACCATAAAGTTGACCTGATTTCAACTCTCCTCGACGCCCTCAACGTCCAAGTCGCGCCGCGCCGCGCCTCGACGCTGGCTCACATTGAAAATGAATGACTTCCGGCCACTTTGTCGCTCTCGACGGCGGCGGTGTGAACGCACGGTTATAAGTCTGTGATCCGCCGTAAAGCAAGAAGAAGAAGAAGACGCATCACGCGCCAGCTGATGAGAATGCGCTCAGGACAGTTCAGACATTGTGGTGAATCAGAGGTAAAAAACAATATAAATACTGTTCAGTTTCTTGCACATACCTGATACACATCAATGTATCGTCACAAGCCGCAGGGTTTAATTTGGTTTTGTTTGTGAATGTTTTTTTGACTCTCAAAGCTGTGATTCCCATTCACTTCCATTATATGACCGACAGACTGCAACAGTTTGAGTTAAAAATCTTCATTTGTGTTCTACTGAAGAAACAAAGTCACCTACATCTTGGATGCCCTGGGGGTAAGCAGATAAACATCACATTTTCATTTTTGGTTGAACTATCCCTTTAATGATGGATTTGTTTTTTTTTACAAACACGCAGCTTTTCGCTTCACCAGACTCCAAATTTTATTTGTAAGGGTACAAACACCACCTTATACATCTCTTTTGCAGAATCTTGTACACTGTGCCAGAAAATGACACTGTAGAAATTGTTTTAATGGAAGACAACTGTTCTCTGTTGGCAGACAACTGAATTGCCATATTGCAGCTCAGACCGCCTGCTGTTGAAGCTTAGATCATTTTCCAATCATTCCTGGCCCCCACATCCAGCACATCTCAGAATGGACATCTCAGCTCCCCCTCCGGGCTGTTCAAGCATCCTGTAGCCTCCGCAGCATACTAACACCTTCCTGCTTTGTTACCCAACAACCTTATCAAGAGCTCTCATGGCAATCAGCAGAAAAATATTCATGACTTCAACTTCACAAACCCGCTCCCTCAAATTGGAACAGAAATTAAAATCTGTACTTGGCAAATCTGCGTACTTCATTTGGTAGCACCATTTGTTCTTAACACATGACTTCTCTTTCTTTTATTAGTTTATAGCCTATTGTTTTGATGATGTTGCTGCCCTGCTGAGTGTGTATGGATCAGAGGACGCAGCTTCTGATTTCAGGATGTGGATACGTGACGTCACAGTCACATTGCAGCACTTGTGGAGATGTGCGCTGAAGTGATAAACATTCACTCTAGAATAAATGAAATGCAGTCTTTGATTTAAAGCATAGAACTCTAATGAGCTGATTAGATTAGAGAAACGCATCAAATGTGCATGAAAGTGGCCTCCAGGAACAACATCAAAAAACACTGTGGTACACAACAAAGTAAGCATTCTGGAAATATAACAACAACACAGGCTTCAGCAAAGCACATCAGGCAGGCGTCCCTAGCATATCCCATGATCCTTGGCTCGGATGCAGTCACAGTCATTCGCCCTTAGCGATAGTAAGACTCAGAATACCTGAAACCAATTTGGAAACCACATTACTTTCGTTGTCGCCAAACCGCCGTGAGCCATAAGTGTGGCCTTATCTCACAGCGAAACACCCTTCCTTTGCGTCACCAGGACGCTCTCCCTCAGACATCCGGCCCCCCGGCCAATTCAAACTTAATTGAAAAGGTTCACTGCAATTTGCAGATGGCAGAGCAAAAAACCAAAAACAAAGCAACTGGTAAAAATACGAAAACAGTCTCTTGGGCTTTTTTAAAATGAATGACCTCTTCAGCTGAAGGAGTCTCTGTAGGGACACTTGAGTTCCCGTCTGGTAGGTTTCTGCAAACGCTGACAATGCAATTCTGGCTGCATTGGTTGCAGTTGTACTATGATTTTGTCAGGCAATCTTTACACAAAATAGCCCCAAGACCTGAAATTAACAAAATTCTATAATCAAATTCTAATTTCAAAAGTGAAGTGGCTTCATTCATCTGTCCATCTGACACACAAGATACAGTATTATTGGCTCATCCACAACAGCAGGATATTTTTTTCATCTTGTCTATTGAAATTTGATTTTAGCTGTTTACATCAGCCACAAGGAGAAAATGTCCTATTATCATTATCACCTGATGGCTTTGATGTTTTCAGATCAATTTAGTTGTATCTTTATTAAAACTCTGTCCTGGGTCATTTCTACTGTACTCTAATCATACACTATCATTCGAAAGCTTGATTTCAGTAACATTTTTAATACTTTTATTCAGCAAGGACACATTAAATTGATAAAAAGTGGCAGTAGATGCATTTATGTGAAAAACGATTTCTGTTTCAAATAAATGCTGTTCTTTCTATTCAACAAAGAGTCCTGAAAAAAGTATCATGGTTATCACAAAAATATGAAGCAGCACAACTGTTTTCAACATTGATAATAACCAGAAATGTTTCTTGAGCAGCAAATCAGCATATTAGAATGATTTCTGAAGATCATGTGACACTGAAGACTGGAGTAATGATGCTGAAATAAATTACATTTTATAATATATTACAACAGAACACAGTTATTTTAAATTGTAATATTTTCTTTACAATATTACTGTTTTTACTGTGTTATTTATTTTATTCATTTCCCTTTTGGTGTGAAAGGCTTTTATATTCGCCAAAAATAGAACTTTTTTATTTTAAAAACAAACAAGCAAGCCCTGTCCAGATTTTAAAACTAACGCAAAAGTAACGTAACGCATTACTTTCTATAAAAAGTAACGAAGTAACGTAATTAGTTACTTTTTTATGGAGCAACGCAATATTGTAATGCATTACTTTTAAAAGTAACTTTCCCCAACACTGTTGGTGATTATATGTCAAAAAAGATTTATCTTTTTTGGAATACTGTATAATATTCCCCCCCCCCGGGTCCTAAGGCCAGTTCCACAATGGCATCATCTTCCTGGAAGTGACATCATTTTGGAGGGAAAACAACAGCACAAACATCTGTAAGTATTAGCAATGGATTCTAATGGGACTTTTGCTTGCTGATGGTTTGTGATGTTAGTTGGTTTTGGGTCATTTTGAATCCTTCCATCCTTGAAATCAGTTTGATAATAATAGCTGCTCATCACGGTTTGACGAATTCAGTTTCATTCCTCTTCTTCCTGTTTGTTGCTGCCGTGTGGTTTGAGTTTGAGCTCCGTCAAGTTAATTCTTTGTCGTCTAATTTTTTATCTTAAAATCAATTTTATACACCATCCTTTTTCAGTTCTATAACGTGTGAATATATCCCCTATCGTATTCTACAACAAAAACAATCAGAACGCCTTATCACTAGTTCTATTTTTGACTTTCCGAGTCCGCTATTAGCATATAGCCCGATAGCATGTGTTTACTATTGTCATTTTGCATTATTGACACTATTTTCCTAATTAATGCTGTTCAGTTGCTTTGACACAATCTGTATTGTTAAAAGCGCTGTATAAATAAAGGTGACTTGACTTGACTTGACTTCTTAAACTGTCAATGTGAGAGGAATTTATTTAATGAGAACAAATGTAGGGTGGGATGTTTTGATGAAAGTTTATAAATCAATCCAAATAAAATTAATAAACTGGATTAAGATGAGATCAATATTGATTTCATGTTAAGTTTTAACTTGATTTGTCCAAATGCAGTTTTGGAGTTTAGAGCCAGTTTAACCATTGCAAATTACACAGTGTGCATTACCATGATATGACTTTGCTAATTTGTTATGTCTGCTTTATTTTTGCTATCCATTCTACCTGGCAAAACCTATCAAATAGTAGAAAATGTTTTAGTTTCTCTAGTAAGCACACTTATAAATTCACAAACTGTCATATATATCATCCTATTATAATCAGTATTCAGAAGGTACAGGATGCATTATCCGTCTATTTGATTCATTTCATGTTTAATATTCTCTGACGTTTCCAAAGTGAAACTTTATGTCTGATTATTTAGTACTTTGTGCTCAATTATGAATTTATCATGCCGTAACGTGGATTTAAATTGCTCACACTGAGGTGTAATTCTTTATGACAGTTGACGCCAGCAACAATGAACGCAATTTCCTTCTTTTCAAAGCTCCACATGCATTATCACATGTAATTATGCAGAAAGCTTAAAGCGGTTAGAAAACTGATGATTGAAGGTGAGAAATGTCAGGCACTCTTCAAGCCGCTGATACAGGAGCTGATACAGCGGAGGTGTTTCGCTCGGCTGAATATTCACGTGTTGCCCAAGGTACATATTTAACGTGGTTAGTTGGAGGTGGTTTTACTGCCATTTGCCAAAAGAGCAAGGGCAGCTTTAAAAAGCCACACGTGGAAGGTCACGTTAGAATCAGGCCAGTAAAATCTGAGTAACTGAGGGCAGAGGAGACTGAAAGTCCTGTCCACGAGATCAGCAAATGTCTCAGCGGCACACGTTTCAAGCTCCATTACAGACACAATATGCCAGTCTTGCCACCGCTGGGATGAAGAGCTCAACATGTTCTGTCCCAAAACAACTAGCTAACGGCCCATTAACCGATGATGGCCTTGATGTGGACAGCAGCCCTCTTGACATCTGAGGAGAGGACGGGATGTTCTAGAAACTCAGTCTGGCTTGCAGGCGTTCTGTAGGGTGGGGATTCAGTATCGAGGCGAGGTTTATGAGTGAAACAGCAGGGTTGTGTGCCATTAAGAAATTAATGAATTAAGAGTGCCTAAATTTAAACTGAGTTGGAATTGAGTCAGCAAACAAGATACTTGAAAATTTTCAAGATAGATAGATAGATAGATAGATAGATAGATAGATAGATAGATAGATAGTAGGAGTGTAATAGTACACAGAAGTCATGGTACGATATATACCTCGGTTTTGGGGTCACGATTCGATGCTATTTCGGTATAACAGGAAAAATCAACAAATCCCCAATGGTTTTTTTTTTTTTCTTTTTTACTTTGAACAGACAGTAGTGCATATTACAGTTTGTTCTTGATATATTTAGTCCCACCTGAGGTAGTTGATACAGTACAGCCCCCTTAGTGTATCCAAACAAAAATGCTACACACATGAGAAGTAGTTTTTTTTATTTGAATTGATTGTATAATTTGAAGATTTAAAGCAAAAATAGAATGGTCTGACTTGACATTTGTGAAATTATGCTACATAGGACACCTGCACAAAACAAAAACAGCAGACGGGCTGAATGAGATGCAAATTCACTCTCTGACAGCAGGTGGCACGTATGGAACAGCAGCGAACAGTCAGTTCCTTTCAGAGATACATTCATATAACCCCCCACCCCCAATTCAATATTTATATTTTTCTTCCTATATTTTGTGCATCATGAACTGTGAGTTCGCTCTGCCTACTACAGCATTTTTTCCTCTTTGTGTCCATCTTCAGCATCTCTGGCCTTTGTTAACGTCCCATTTACAGACTTTATAATATTTTTGCCAAGACATTTTGGGAAATGATTGCAATGCAGTTTGTGTCCAAATCCGGAAAATAGATTGGCTAAAATAAAACTAAAAACCACCCAGTTGCCAATTGTGTGTTTGGAGCAAAGACAAGAGGACGTCTCTTCTGTAGTCTCGCGTAGCCAGACCGTGAGACTGATGGCTGAAGGTCTGGAATCCATGGCAGCTTTCATTGGCCAAGGCCCACCCATGAGGCCGTTTGACCGACATGTCAAACAACCAATCACAGTTCGTTTCGTTCAGCGTCACGTTTCGGGGCGTAAAAATGCCGCCACAATTGGATGTATTTTAGAGATTCTGTGCCGTGAACTTTAAATATTTCACATACTTTTGAAACTCCAGCGTTTAGTTGATCCTGATAAGCACTCGTCATCACAGTTGTAAACACTACGGCTTTCTTATTTCGTGAGGGGGTTTTGCGTCACGGCATCTTTGTTTCCAGACGGAACGCTTAAAGAACGCGACACACACGTCTCCCGGAAATCCTGTAGAATTCAACCAATCCGATGACGACTTCGACACTCCTGAAGTGTTTTCACTTTTGTGTCCCATATGCATCAGACGTTTAGCCAACGGTCCGTGGGCGTGACGTCTGAGGCTGAGACTATCTCTTCTGCTGCTCTTTCCTGTTGTGGTGGATAGCATTGCATTACCGCTCATGACCCTTCTGGATCGATCACCTGTGACTGTATTCGTCGTCTGACTGCATGAACCGAACCGTGACATCCGTACCGTGACTGTTCGGGACGAATAATTCATGTACCGTTTTGTGTACGTTTTTGCTTGAAATCAAAGTTTGTAATATTGGGATTCTCCTTATAGCTGGCTGGCTTGGTTCAAGGCTTATAACGCTTTAACAAAGACTATTTTTAAATCCCTATGCAGAAAATCAATAGAAGACGTGGACAGGCACTAAGACACTACAGTATATTGCAATTCAGTAAATTCCTCTTCCTGTCATTCCAATTCAATTCAAATTCATGAACCGATGGGGAACCAGTTTGTCAGTTCTTGATTTTTCATAACCTTAACTGACAGCGACATGGAGAGAGGGACATTATTGTGAATTGTTGAAGTGATTGTTGACTTGAGCAGTGATGCGTTGCAGCAACAACCAATGGCAGTGGTGTACATATTTAGCTCTTTGATTTAGAAATGTTGACGTTTTTCACATTTGCATGTCAAATGGGCTGAAGTCTAATATTTGGGGGTTTGTTCAGATCACAAACCTTCAGTATGAGCAATACCTTAGAACATTTTTTTAATTAAAGCAATAGTCAATGTTGTGCGTTTGAGAAAATCTCATTTGAAGCTCCCATTACCACATCAGAAATCAAATTAAAATGTCTCCGCTTACAAAGAAACTCAATTCATTCCCAAACCGCAAACTCAGCTGTTCTGCCGAGTTGTGAATTTTTATTAAATTCGGGGACAAGGAACGATTCTCAAAAATTGTATGGAAGCATAATTTAATATAATTCCACAATTGAAACCCCTTGCAGATTTTTTAACCCAATTACCTTGAACTGTCAGCATTATATTTGCTATAGTCCAGGGGTGTCAAACTCAATTCCTGGAGGGCCGGAGCCCTGCAGAGTTTAGATTCAACCCTAATTAAACACACCTGATCTAGCTAATCAAGTCTTTCAGGTTTATTTGAAAACTACATGTATGTGTGTTGGAGCAGGGTTGGAACAAAACTCTGCAGGGCTCCGGCCCTCCAGGAATTGAGTTTGACACCCCTGCTATAGTCTAAAATCAAAATAAATTGGTCAAATGATCATGTCCTATAAGGATACCAGGAACAAATTCATTAAATTGTCCTTCAGAGCAGACAGACCAATGGAGGCCAGTTAGACAAGAATCAAAACATAGGATTTTGGATCTATGATGGACAAACCACAATCTCAGGTTCTTTTCTTCAGGGTATGAATGTCATATTTCATATTTTATGAGCCCTGGCTAACTAACCACCCGACTGCAATAATAATCTTATTTTCTATTTTAATCATTCAGAATGTTTGTATTTTCTCCAGAAGGAAGCAGCGAGTCAACTCATAAAGGATGACACTAATACTCATGCTGTAATCCTCAGGTGAACTTCATTTTTGCCAATTATGTGATCTTATGCAACAATGTAGAGTTCATTTCCCATGACGCATCTCTTTCACTCTGGCTTAAGTGTAGGTGTTGGGTGCTTAATTAGTGAGATTCATGCCAGCATTTTCAGCTGCCCTGTGAATAATGTGAGTAAATTTTTTTCCCATTTAAATGGAATAGGAAGTGAGACGGGTTTTACAACACTTTGTTGAACGTTTGATGTTAATCATATAACTTATTTTAAAATAGGGGTGCTCCCATTGATTGACTACCTATCGCTATCGGCCGATAATGGCTTTGGGAAGTCTGATCGGCGGTCTCTATATAAAGGCTGATCTCATAAATTGATCTGAAGCTGACGACGTGCCTGCAGTGAGAGGTTTGGCATGACATCCAGCAGCACCGTCTCAATCTCTGTTTGTCTGTGCATAGGTCAAATAAATATAATGCTGAAGGTGAGGCACAATTCATCTTTCTTTATTGCAATAACTTAGTCATTTGAAAACTTTCTGTGAGATGCAATTTCACAAACAGCGTGAGTGAATCACAGCTTTCTCTCTCTCTTTCCCTCTCAAAATGTGCAAATGGTTTCAAATCACCACACAAGATGTCTGCACTATAAGCGAGCTGCACACTGCACAAATGACACAGGAAATGTCACTTGCACAATCGAGGCAGTGTCGCATCGTCACTAATCCCATGACGCATCTCTTTCACTCTGGCTTAAGTGTAGGTGTTGGGTGCTTAATTAGTGAGATTCATGCCAGCATTTTCAGCTGCCCTGTGAATAATGTGAGTAAATTTTTTTCCCATTTAAATGGAATAGGAAGTGAGACGGGTTTTACAACACTTTGTTGAACGTTTGATGTTAATCATATAACTTATTTTAAAATAGGGGTGCTCCCATTGATTGACTACCTATCGCTATCGGCCGATAATGGCTTTGGGAAGTCTGATCGGCGGTCTCTATATAAAGGCTGATCTCATAAATTGATCTGAAGCTGACGACGTGCCTGCAGTGAGAGGTTTGGCATGACATCCAGCAGCACCGTCTCAATCTCTGTTTGTCTGTGCATAGGTCAAATAAATATAATGCTGAAGGTGAGGCACAATTCATCTTTCTTTATTGCAATAACTTAGTCATTTGAAAACTTTCTGTGAGATGCAATTTCACAAACAGCGTGAGTGAATCACAGCTTTCTCTCTCTCTTTCCCTCTCAAAATGTGCAAATGGTTTCAAATCACCACACAAGATGTCTGCACTATAAGCGAGCTGCACACTGCACAAATGACACAGGAAATGTCACTTGCACAATCGAGGCAGTGTCGCATCGTCACTAAAGTTTATAATTTGCATTTCTTTTTAAGTCTTGCCAGTGTTTAAACTGTTCAGCACTCACAAGCTCTCCTAGAGACGGTGCGCTCATGCACACTCAAAGCGCACACACACAAGGCCGCCTCACATACAGCTCACCAAATCAGGCTTTCGCTGTGTGTAAGCTATTGTGCAACAATTGCCCCATTGTAAAAACAAAAATGCACTGCGTGATAAAACGTTTATGTGAGATGATTATATCAATTAGCCTATATCACTTATCATGATAAAAGATGACTTCGAAAAGATCAGTATTGGTGAAAGTATTGGCATATACTGCTTCCTGTAATCGACAATCAGCTCCAAAAGTCCTGATCGGTGCACCCTTATTTTAAAAGTACAACATCTCTTGAATAATGTATGTGTTTTGTTGTACTTATTGTCTTGGGAGAAAATTCAGTACAAAATGTGGCTCTCTAGGTAACGTATACATCCATGAAAAACAATCTGCAATAAGCTCCAGGTGTGAATAACTTGTTGCATCTTTCCCAAAAAGACTCATGGCTGTATTAGATCAAAAGGGTGCTTCTACTAAATACTGAGCAAAGGGTCTGAATACTTAGGACCATGTGATATTTCAGTTTTTCTTTTTTAATAAATCTGCAAAAATGTCAACAATTCTGTGTTTTTCTGTCAATATGGGGTGCTGTGTGTACATTAATGAGGAAAAAAATTAACTTAAATTATTTTAGCAAATGGCTGCACTATAACAAAGAGTGAAAAATGTAAGGGGGTCTGAATACTTTCCGTACCCAGCAGGGGTTTGTTTTCGTCTGAAAGAACACGGACGCTTCCCTGCATCTTTATTGATGAATGCCCTTTCGTTTCTTTTTTTATATCCCCCAATTCAGTTTCATGCATGTAACCTTTTATGCATGTATTTCAGAGTACCTAACATGATTTGTTACATTTACCCTTTGCAGATTTCGAGCCCTATACAAAAAAGTTACTTTAAAAAGAATTTATAAATAACCTTCCATAAATTAATATTTTTCCATGTATTTCATATACAAATTATTCATTTAAATTTTTTGTATTTGTTTATCACATAGACACACATGCTGCATTCATGTGAACCGCGAAAAATTGCACATGGGAAAATCTGTTTAAAGACGTCTATTTATTATCTTCCCTCTGTTCCTGATTTACTTCCTCTCAGATCTGCAGTGTTCCTCCCTGCTGTTCCATATTCACTGAGCAATAAAGAGCTCTCAGCACCGACCGCTGCGCTCCAGATTTCGAGAATTAGCTTTAGCTAATTAGCTTTAAGAAGTTTCTGAGCAATTATGGACTGGTCACCTTCAGAATGAATTGTGGAAAACTGAGGAAAATTGCTTGTCCTCATTACTTCATTTGCACCGTTCCTCGGAGACAACAGACTTTAGAGCCGCATGTGGCAGTTCTCCCATGAGAATCTAATGGTAATAAGCCTAATGGTTAGAGCAGTGATGGGCAAACTTGGCCCTTCCAGGCCACTTTCCTGCAGAGATTTGAGCCAACCCTGATAAAACTCACCTGCCTGTAGCTTTCTAATAGTCTTGAAGACAATGATTAACTGGTTCAGGTGTGTTTGATTTGAGTTGGAGCTAAACTCTGAAGGAAAGTGACCTGAAAGGGCCAAGTTTGCCCACTCCTGGGTTAGAGAGTCGGACTTGTAACCTGAAGGTTGTGGGTTCGAGTCTCAGGTCCGGCAGGGATTGTAGGTGGGGGGAGTGAATGACCAGCGCTCTCTCCACCCTCAATATCACAACTGAGGTGAGACCCTTGAGCAAGGCACCGAACCCCCGACTACTCCCTGCACTACTGTGTGTGTGCACTTGGATGGGCTAAATGCAGAGCAAATTCCGAGTATGGGTCACCATACTTGGCCACACGTCATTTCACTTCACTTCATAAACTCAAATGTTTCTCATTAAACACTTCCAAGACTAAATTATCATTTTATAGCTCCATACACTCTTAAAAATAAAGGTTCCAAAACAGGCTTTTTGCAGCCATGCCATAGTAGTAGAATCATTTTGATTTCCAAGTGAACAGTTCTTAAAAGAACAGTTATTTTGTTAGTGTGAAGAACATTTAAAAAATCAAAAGAACCTTTTTCCACTATAAAGGACTTTTTGTGGAATTGAAAGACTAAAAATGACTAAAAGCGCTATATTATGCATGCCAGGCCAGTAATTGGTGATGTAATTTTGTAAATAAACACTAAACAGCTGTGCACATACTTATAGACTGAACACGTTATACGCATGAGCATGACATCACCATTTTCAAAATGTGCGCTTTTGTAGTTTACGCTAGCATTTTCAAAAACTTGCACATTGAAACCCGTTTCCAGAATTTTTTGTTTTTAGGCACCCAAAACGCTGTTGTCGTGAAAATGAATGGCCAAAATGAATACGTTTTTAATTTTAGTTGAAAATGGTGTTGTGTAAATGCCCTCCAAGATAAAAAAGGACTGAGATCTCCTTGTCAGTTAACATCTAAAACATTTACATCACATCAGTCTGACCCCTCACGGTCTTTTTCTGTCGGAATCAGTCATAACAACCTTGCCCATCTTTACAGCCATTTCACATGTCTGATATTTTCTGCTCCATTCAGCTCCTGAAGTTAAGTGTGATTCAAGGACACGCGTCTCCTGTCTTTGACATTAGTGAACATTTCCTGTTCTGTGGAACCTTTTATACTCAGGAGCTTAAAAAGTAAATATGCATATGTTTTATTTTAAAGAGAGTTCACTTAAAAATGAACTTTTCTCACTCGCACTCAATCCATAACTGTATGGCTTATTTTTTTTCTGTGGAAATGTTAGGAGAAATGTCTGTTGTTGTTTTTTGGTCTATTTTTTGTCTATACAATTAAAGTCAGATGGGTCCGATGTTTGAACCTCAAGATTCTTCAAAGTATCTTCCACTGAAGAAAGAAAGTCATACAGGTTTGAACAACCCTGGCTTTTTCAGTGTAGTAAACTTGCTCGGTAGCACACCTAGTACATCATTGCAATTGAAAAGTGGAACGCTTGGATAAACATGGTTCGACAAAAGACTTCGGTGCCATGTAAGTAAAATAAAGGTGACTCGACTTGACTTGAAACAATCAATGGAGAGTTTTTCATTTTAAAAATTGGAAATGACAAAACATCTGCTCAAATCAGAGTCAAAATCTTTTTCACATTCACTCTTATGTTCACTTAATTGAATAATTGTGATAAAAGAGCAAATTTGATTTCCAGGGTTTAAATGTTTTATATATTAAGACATACATGATCATGTAGGAATGACATTGACAGCTTCTTCTTTTGCTTTTCCATTTACATATTGTAAGATTTGTCAATGCTAAGATGCAATCTGATTTTAAACTTCTCTCTGTATTTTCTGTCCTTTCCTCTTTTCCATCTTTCATTTCCTCAGTTCTTTCTCAGAGTTCCATATGTCACAGTTGGCTGCTCTTACCTCAGCTTCTTTTCTTCTTATTGTTTCTCTCTATCTGTCAGTCCATATCCTGCTCTTTGCTATCTATCCATCGCTCTCTGTAATTCTGCTTAAACTGTGATTTAGTTTTTCTTCCAGTGCATAATATTAGACAGGAATACTCAGGGGCATTTTTATGATTTCATGTTGCCAGATCATGAACCAAGCCAAAATATTTGCTGATGTGGAACTAACTTTGACCTGAGCTAATAAAAAATGCTGTTGGCATCTTGGCATATGCTAAGATGCATATTTTTAATTCAGTGGCCATATCACTGAATATACAAATTTATTCACAAAAATAAATAAATATTGCTTGCATGTGTATGGAAGTGTTTGCATTTAGCTAGCGTATTAAAAAAAATAGATATTTCACCCAAAAATTAACATTTAATGAGTTTGTTTCTTCATGGGAACAGATTTGGATAAATGTAGCATTTCATCACTTTTCCACCTCTGCAGTGAATGGGTGCCGTCAGAATGACAGCTGATAAAAACATCACAAGAATCCATCCACACCACTCCGGTCCATCAATTAATGTCTTGTGAAGCCAAAAGCTGTGTGTTTCTCAGAACCAAGTTCATCAAGACCTGTTAGATTTAAACCATTGTGTCTCGCCAAAATGCAAGCCCATAATCCCTAATCACCTTTACATTTACATTTAGCAGACGCTTTTATCTAAAGCGACTTACAAATGAGGACAATAAAAGCAGTCAAAACTAACAAAAGAGCAACAATATATAAGTGCAAATGACAAGTCTCGGTTAGCCTAACGCAGTACACGTAGCAAGGTGTGTGTGTATATATATATATATATATATAGATATATATATATATATATATTATACACACACACACACACAAACAAAGAAAAACAAGTAGATAGAATAGAAAAAATAGAAAGCTAGTTTGTTTTTTTTTGTTTTTTTTTTAAATAAAGAATAAAAAAAAGGTAAATATAAAGTAGAATTAAAATAGAACAGAAAGTGTTAGAGTTAGAGGGTCAAATAAAGGTAATAATAACGCTTCCTCCAGTGGAAATGTCCTTCTCCTGTTGTTCTCTCATATCAAAATCCACCCACATATTGGTTTAGAACGGTATTGAACTGTTTTCGCTTGTAAACTATGCTTGATCTGTGCTTATTTCTCTCCCGATTCAAATGAGATGACTTTTTCACTGGAGAAAACAATATTATTAAAGAAAATTATGGATTCCCGATGTACTCGAAGCAACGATTTGAAGTTAAAAATGGCTTAATAATTTGTTTATTACAAACACGCAGCTTTTCACTTGAAGTAAAAAAAAAAAAAGGCTTAATAATTGATTCATTTGTTTATTACAAACACGCAGACTCTCTTTCTCTCTAAGAGTGCTTTATTGGCATTACAAAAATTACACATTTGTATTGCCAAAGCAATTGCAGCTGGACTTCTTACAAATAGTACACATGAATTAACAGAAAGAAAAAGAATAATAATAATAATAATAATAGTAATAATATATAAAAAGTATTACCCATGTAGTGCAAAATGAATTACTAATGTAAGTATATAAACTAGAAATAAAAATAAAATAAGGGATTAGACAGATTTACAGAAGCAAAATATACATCTAAGTAATATAATAGAGTAATTAGGCGTAATATAATGTAGATGTGCTGGAAACATCAGATCAGGGCAGGCTGAGTGTGTTCTCTTCTGTGGTGACAGGCAGACACATATTGAGCAGCAAACACACAGCAGTTCTTCTGTTCTCCTAACAGATACGGCAGTTTCTCCTGGTCTGAAAGAGTTTGAAATGTCTGATGGATCTGCTGTATTTTATCGTAGAACACTGGCCGTATATCTGTGTATTTGGGGCATTCTGTAGAAAGGGCAGCTCTGTTTCCATCTGATTCAGATCACAGTGTGAACACCGTCTCTGCTCCGGTGGCAGCCATGTTTTTCTATGTCTGCCCATCTCTATCATCAGCTTGTGTCCGCTGAGTCTGTATCTGGTCAACGTGCCTCTCAGTTTCTTATCTGGCACTGTGTACAGATACTCTGCCATACTGTACTCTCTCTTTAGGAGTATCATAGAACACTGTCCGTATATCTGTGTATTTGGGGCATTCAGTTAGAACCATTTACATTAATGAATTAGCGGTGCAGTTGGAATGGTCTACAGCCCCTGGTTACCGTCGCTGGCTAGTTATGCCAGTGCAGATGTTTTAGTTCGAGGTATTGGTATGCAGTGCCTCAGCGTTCCCCTACATGATCTGTACTTGCAATCAGAGTTAGTAACCGGACCTGTGAGGCTTGGGGTGTGCTCCCGCTTACCAATTGAATGGGTAGATGTTATCCTCGGCAACGACCTCGCTGGTGGAGAGGTATTACCATGCCCGGTAGTAACTACTGAACCGACTGTAATTGACAGTTCAAAACTTGCGGTAACGTGTTGTAAGACATTACATCTTTATTTATTAAAAATTAATTTGTAATTATAGGGAATTAATTTATTCAGGTTTTTGCTAGAACTCGGGTCTGAATGTCCCAAGTCCACCTGATCCAACCATTCCAAATTTGTTAGTTTTACTTCAAATCAAGGTCGTCCAGCGAGCCAGTGATTCTTGGTATCTTACAACAAATTTAATATGTGTTTTCCTGGCCACGGTCCACACAATGAAATCATTTGTACGCTCTTAACAGAGGTAATTATTATAAGTAGGCTACGAGTTGAGGTAGCAAGCAAGGATCTTTTTGGCATAGGTTTAACCTTAAAATTATCTGAGCCAAGACATTCTTCTTTATAAATGAAACATGAATTTTATTGGCTAATCTAGATTACATAAAAACCTAACTAAAACATACATATACACACAAAGATTCAAGGAAATTAGTTGACGGAGTTGCATGAAGTTTTCAAAGTCCTAACTCGTTTAACGAGTGGTTTTAAATTCAACCTAGGAGAAAAACCAAGCAGAGAATCGGTCTTAATTTTACTGCTTAACTTAATTCTACACCAGGTCAGCTGAGTGGAAGATTTTGTTAGGTGAAAGCCAGCGTTCTTTTGAGTGAGAGTGCGAGCCCAGCAGAAGACAACTCTAAGCCAGAGGGCTTTGTGTCCATTTTTAAGCAGGCTGACTTTTGTCCAGCCCACAGGTCGCTTGTCCAATCAGATGGTGGCATGGTTGCCTGCTGTTGGTGGAGAGTATTTCTGCAAGTTTTAAAGAACTTCTTATCAAACTATCATCACCGGAAAATTATGCTGAATATCAATTATTCATTTACACCAATGTTCGGCGAATAAGACAAGCTCTCATCCAAGCTTAAACAGCAGGTATTTTGCATACACAGTAATCATAATCACTAAATGAAAAGTTATAAAGCAACGATTAAGATATCGTGGTTTCAATAACACATCACACACATTTAAGACATAAAACATATTATTTGTGAATATAGTTACTCCAATACTTTCAATGATTTTTTAATGATTGTCTGTGTACCCTCTGTTTCTTTGTCTGTGACAAAAGGAAGTAAGGGTTTTGGTCATGCGGGAAGCTGGTGGTCGAAAATCATGGGATAGTCATGTGGCGTCACGCTGTACATCCTGTGCTGGCCTGAGGGCGTCATTTAGATCTTTTTCCTGTTCTGGACACTAATTCTATGCATCCACGCTCACGAGGCATCCATATGTCGTCAAAAGGCTTTTCAGCTCTGGTACAAAAGGTCTCTGTGGTATCTCTTGATTAGATTAATTCAAAGCCTCATGATGGTGATCCAGTGGCATCTCCGTGTCCTGTATATGAAATCCCTACAGTGTGCTCAAGCAAGGAAATTCAGAGACATAGTTGACCTCTCTGAAACCTTCTTGGTTAACTCAAATGATCATGATTCGATTCCAAAGGAAGCTGTTGTAAAGGAATTTGATAATGCAGAGACTGTGA
Source organism: Sinocyclocheilus grahami (assembly GCF_001515645.1). Classification (NCBI taxonomy): domain Eukaryota; kingdom Metazoa; phylum Chordata; class Actinopteri; order Cypriniformes; family Cyprinidae; genus Sinocyclocheilus; species Sinocyclocheilus grahami. Next base: position 171,128 of record NW_015505395.1, on the reverse strand, counting down.
CGAAACTGAATTCTGTTGTTGGGGTAGGAAGGGAACAATTAGCGGCTGCTCAGAAAACAGACCCCTTGTTAGCAAGGTGCATTGAGTCTACGTTGAGACTCAAGAGAAAATCTAGTGATAAAGTAAGGTATTTCTGGGATGACCAAGTTTTAATGCGGAGATGGAGGCCAAAAACCCGTGCTGCCCTTAATGAGGGTTACCAGATTGTGCTACCCCAGTAGTATAGGGAGCACGTATTGAAAGTTGCTCATGAGCATGTGCTTTCAGGACATTTGGGTGTCACAAAGACATTCCGACATGTACATTCGAGTACATTCTAACCATCATGTGTACAGCCATGCGCTTTCCCCAAGCTGTTCCCTTGCGCTCTATCAAGGCACCTGTAATCATCAAAGTGTAATAATTTACTTAGTTGTAAGGGAATTAATCATTATTAATTCATTCAGGTTTATTTCTAGCTCAGGTTTTAAAAGAACTCGATCTGAGAATTCGAGGTCCACCTGATCAAAACTGACTTTGACTTTCAATAGTTTATACTTTTATCAGCTACTCGGCCAGCGAGAAGCTGATGTCAGTGTATATTACCAATTGAATATGTAAATTTTGTATTCTCCCTGGCCACGGGTGAAATACAAAATTTGATGATTTGTCAGCTCTTGAAAGAGAGGTAATTATTATGCGTAAGCTACGAGCTAGGTAGCAAGCAAGGATCTTTTGGCAATAGAGTTGACACAAAATTATCTGACACCAGACAATTGCTTTCTTATAAATGAAACATGAAATTTATTGGCTATTCTAGATCACATAAACTTAAGCTAAAACACACAAACATACAGTTCAGAGGAAGGAAAGTCTGTTAACGGAGTTCTGAGTTTCATAGTTCTATCTCGTTTTCACGAGGGATGGGAATTCACCTTAAGAATTCACAGAGCAACGAATCTAAATTCACCCGTTCAGCAGATCATAGAATGTTGTTTACTTGCGTTCCGCTGGTTGACAGCTGAGGTGACTCCGTGGTTGCTGCGGGCTTCCTGGAGGTCTTTGAGGGAAACCCCGTCACTGACGGGTCGGTGACGTCAGGATGACGTCTTTTGGGAAACCCCTCGTAAGTTGTGATGATGCAGAGGCGCAAGCAATCTGCTGAGAGTCTCAGTGTGCAAGACTT
>NW_015505395.1:167439-169303 GCF_001515645.1 Sinocyclocheilus grahami | reverse complement strand
CATTGATCCTGCATGAGTTTTACGACTGCAGATGGCTGGGGAGACTAACCTCGAAAACCCTCCATGGAATGTGTGGGTTTGATGTGTGTGTCTCCATCATGTAGGTGGGTCTGTTGTGAGACATAGATCCTACACATCCCCCTTTTGCGCGGTGATGTTCCTATTGCGAACGTCAGCGGGCACTGGAACAAGTGGCAGAGAGGGAGAACAGACACACACAAGATACAAACAACATCTCCATCACTGACTGAATCCTGGTGCAGGACTTGGGTAATTTGGGAATGATCAGGTTCGAAACTTGAGACGACATAGGGGTGCATTATTTAGAATTACTTGTATCATTATGGTGTCATTTTGGATTGCTCTAATTGTCAGAGGTTTGACGAGGCGGTATAGGCGTAATCTCAATTAGGTTTGTTGAGTTCTCAGGTTCGGGTTCTTGGTCCGTTTTATCACGTCGGAACATGCGCGGGACGCCGGACGTGCATTTGTTGAAAGACTCTTGAACGGCGTTCACTCGCTTGTGGAGGAGGAAGGCAAGTGTCAGAGTCACAACATGTCCTACGATAGTAGAAATGCAAAGCGCTGTGTCAGCGGCAGACCAAGACCGAATGATTGGCGCGCCAGCGGGCGGCAGGCGAGCGATAGCTTCTAAAGCCGTATCAACAGGAGTCAACTCAATAAGTTGTGTTCCTTCCTCCTTGATCCTTTCTTCCAGTTCTGGATCAAGGACGAAGGAATGTTGTTTGAAGGAGGGCGAGATTTCGAGTTCGGCCTTATACTCGTTGTCGGTAAGGTGATACAATGCTAAATCGTCAATATGGAGGATCGAGCCCTTAGGGACATTGATCCATAAAGTTTGATTGGGCAGGATAATGCGCGTGGCGGTGTCGTGTTGATCGTAGGTGAAGGTAGCCGTACGCTCTGGGGTGTTGACTAGCCATCGGTTTCAACAATTTACGACAACACAAAAGTTTTGGTGAAAGGAGTCAATCCTAGTTTCTGGACCTGTATTTAAAGTTGAGCTAAGGGAGTTCCCTGATGAGGGGACTAGAAGGGAAAGGAATTGTAGTGAGAGAGAGGGAAAGAGGGAGAAAATATATATATTTTTAAAAACATATAGCTATAAAGGACAACACAAAGAAAAAAAAAACAGACACACGGACACCGAATGAGGTGAGACAACAAACGAGTGTCACGGGTGCGGAGTACCTCCTCTCTACTAGAGGTTGGTCTTAGCAGTGCGGTGGAGGAGAGTATGTAGGTTTTGTGTTTAAGAAAGATAGCTGTATGTCTTCCTAAAATGACAGAAGTTATGTCGGTGTGGTGTAGAGTATGAGATTGTCGGTCTGTGTCAGTTGGTTTGATCTTCCCCCTTTTCCTGTCGGTTGGAGCCCTGGTGCCTCTTTATCTGGTTTCGGTGGACCCATCGAAGGACTGGCTCGCTGCGCCCTTGGCTGGTTTTGATTCGATAGGCAACAGGTGAGAGTTTGTCCACAATCTCATGGGGGCCTGTCCAGTGAGGTAGGAATTTCTTTGACAGGCGATGGGGAGCGTTCTGCCTTGGTTGGGCGAAGCTGTAGTACCATACTTTGTCTCCGACATTAAGTTCCTGGTGAGAGGCCTTTTGGTCATAGTAGGCTTTTCGACCTTCCGCACTTCTTTGGAGTTGTTGTTGCGCGAAGGTGAAAGTTGTTCTCAGGTGTTGATGCAACTCTTCCAGGTATTGATGAGTGGTATAGGCGGTAACGAGGTTCAGGTCACCAGGTTGGTACAGCAAATGTAACGGTAGTGTCATTTGTCGCCCCGTCATCATCTTGAATGGGGGTACTCCGGTAGACCGGTGAGGGGTGGCCCTGATGGC
>NW_015505395.1:166999-167429 GCF_001515645.1 Sinocyclocheilus grahami | reverse complement strand
CTCAAGGGAACAAGGGGTACCTCCGCAACTTACGTGAAGACATGGAGCAACAGGGACAGCCCGGAGGGCAGGATATGCTCGTCCTTCGGACGTGAACCACAGCAATGGTCTGTGGTGCGGAAGGGTCAACACATGAAGTACGCGTCCTTCAGGTCGACCGCTGCAAACCAATCTTGGGGACGGATGCACCCGAAGATGCGTTCCTGCGTCAATATCTTGAACGGTAACCGGTGAAGGGGGCGGTTCAAGACACGCAGGTCCAAGATTGGTCTTAACCCACCGCCTTTCTTGGGTACAATTAAGTAGGAGCTGTAAAACCCCGTCTTCATATCAGATGGAGGGACCGGCTCTATCGCATCCTTCGCCAGTAGGACTGCGACCTCCGCCCGCAAGACTGGACTATCGGCCGCCTTCACTGTTGTGAAGCGGA
>NW_015505395.1:164007-166989 GCF_001515645.1 Sinocyclocheilus grahami | reverse complement strand
GAGGGAAAACCCCTGGGGGGGGGGGGGGGGGGGGGACGCCGGAATCGCACAGCCGAGCCTGACGGTTCGAAGGAGCCATCGAGGCGGGCTGGGTAGCTCAAGCCAGGCTCCCAGACACCGCGCTAGTGGCATCAACGGAACTACAGGCGTACCTGCAGTAGGGCAGCACGGAAAAACGCAGGGACCCGGCCCGGGCGTCTCGTAACGGGTCCGAGGCGGGGTCTGGTGTGTGTAACACTGACCTGCGTTCGAGCAGAGGGTGCGGGCCTCTTGCTCTCTCGCTTGCCACCAGGTTAGGCGGGGGCCTGGACGGGCGGGGTGGCTGCCCTGCGACCGGCTATACGGCACAGTTTTGCTGGAGCTTGGCCTGTGTATCCAGGAGTTTCCACACTTCCTTCATGACTTCGTCGGTGAAGTGGGTTCCTCGGTCAGAGTTGACCCTTAAGGGCAGTCCGAACTTGAGAAGATGTGGTTCATCAAAAGGCAGGCTGTTGTTTCTGCTGTATCGTTGGGAGCTGGGAGACACTCTACCCACTTTGTGAATTCGCAAACCACGTTGAGGAAGTATTTGTTACCCCGTGTTGACCGTGGTAGGGGTCCCACCCAATCTATTTGGAGGTCCGACCATGGGAAGGTCATTCCTTTCCGTTGCAGTGGTGCTCGGTGGTTTGGGTTTGCCAGTTGGAACTGGCAACACACCAGGCATCCTTTTACATACTCCGCCACGACCTGCTGCATGCCAGGCCAGTATGCTACTTGCTTGAGCGTTTCGTAGGTGGCCTTGGTGCCATGGTGTCCAGTGCATGGTGAATCGTGGGCGTGCGTCAGCATTATCCCCCTTTGGCCCTGAGGGACTACGAGCTTTGGCGCAGTGAGGGGCTCAGGGACATATGTGAGGACGCCGTCTTTGAGATGCAGCATGTGCTTGGTAGAGTTGAGCGTGCGGAGGTCATAGGAAGTGGCTAGGTTGGAGGTGGGAATGGGATGAGCTAATGGGTCTGAAAGGTGAGCTGCAATAGTTTGCAGTGTCGGATCCGAAGCTTGGAGGGTGAGGAGATCATCAGTGGCGAATTGAGGTGAGAGCTCAATGTGGGAGGAGGTGGGGGTTTGCACGCCAGTGGCGTGCTGGCGGCGGGTGATAGCAGCCACTGATGGGGTGGGTGGGAGGGCAGGACATGTCCAAGACTCTCCGTGTAATGCACCTGCTTTGGCGATGGCATCAGTTTGGTCATTGAGATCTTTGTCTTGTCCTGGTTGACGTGAGTGGCCTCGGACCTTTTTCCAATAAACGATCATGTCATGTTCAGTGACAATGGCTTCGCATGCTTGGAAGAGTTCCTGATGTTTGACAGGCTTGTTGTTAGCTGTCTTGAATCCATTCTGTTTCCATCCAACTAGATGGCATGTGAAGCTTAGACGGGCATAGTTCGAGTCGGTACAGATGAGGAGTTCTTTAATGTTGTGGGATGCAGCACATTGTAGGGATATGAGGATGGCCGCAATTTCTGCGTATTGCGATGAGTGAGGGCCTAATTTGAATTGTTGCGGCGGGCACGGGTCATTGTTGAGCCAGACCACTCCCGCTCCAGCTTTCAAGTTGCCCTGTTGATTGTAGGAGCAGCCATCGACATATGCTGTGGGCATTCCTTCACACACATTCTCCTCGAAGTACCTGTGGTTTGTCAGTTGTGGCAGTAACGGTTCTTTGGGTTCTGCTGCTGTGTGCAGCGTGTCCGTTGAACAGTTCTGGCAGGCTGCTAGCCCGTTTCCTAGATATGATCTGTGGTTTTGGGCATATCTTGCTTCGACGTCCCTTCCTTGGAGCGTCATTAGCCAAGTAGCAATGCGTGCGTTGGTTACCACGCCATCCCTGATTCGTCGGCTGTTGAGGAAGGTTACTGGCTGGTGACAGGTTTCAATGATAACCTTCTGAGCTCCAATGTAGTTGGAGAAACGCTGGATGGCCCACACAGTGCAAAGCAAAGCTTTTTCGCAATCTGAGTATTTGCATTCTGGGGGAAGCAGTGTTTTGCTGGCATAAGCGACCACTCGCTTGCCTTTGTCATGGAGCTGGTACAGGCCTGCACTGAGGCAGTGATTGGAGAATCCAGCGTCCAGATAGAACTCTTTTCCTGGGTCTGGGTAGGCCAGGCATTGTGCAGCGGCGCATACAAATCGCAAGGCTCAGCGTCTCTCCAGTTTTTGCAATTTTGTAGTATTTTTCCTGCTCATCTCGGGCCTGTTCGCACTGAACAGCTATATTGGTGTGCACTTTTCCATCAGTTTTATCACTAATCCTCGACTCATCCCTGAGATCTCCAGAACATCTGAGGTTACGCACTCTACCCGGCCGGGCGGAAGTGCTCGCAGGCGGCACCGTGACCGTAAACAAAGGTGGGGTAAGCGCGGAGGGCTAAGAACTAAGCTAAAGCTAACACCGCTCCGGCTCTCTTTACCCAACATTTTCCTCGCTAATGTGCGGTCATTGGTGAAGAAAATGGACGAGATACGACTTCGCATCACCCACAGTAAGAGACTTTTGGATTGCAATGTCATGGTTTTCACAGAAACATGGCTACACAAGCGACGTACCCAATAATGCTATTGAGCTAGCCGGACGCTACACGCTCCGGGCAGATAGGACGGCAGATGACTCCGGCAAGACCAGAGGTGGAGGATTGTGCATTTATGGTAACAAAGCTTGGTGTACGAACTCTGTCATTGTTGGGAGACACTGCTCAGCTAACCTAGAGTTTCTCACAGTTAAGTGTAGACCTTTTTATCTGCCATGGGAGTTCACTTTCACCATTATAACTGTAGCCTATATTCCACCGGATGCTAATGCCAAGCTTGCTATGAACGAACTGCATGCGGCCATTAGTAAACAACAGACTGCTCACCCGGAGGCTGCATTTATTGTTGGTAATTTACTGCATTACCATTGACAGTGTTACAACAGAGAAACAGATCACAACATACCCT
>NW_015505395.1:147591-163997 GCF_001515645.1 Sinocyclocheilus grahami | reverse complement strand
AATCCAGAGGCGACGTCCATTGTGGAAAGGATCGTTGAGCCTTTGTTTTTGGGAATCTCTTGGTCCAACTGGGTCACTGGCCATCGTGACAAGGTTACTTGCTGGTTCAACTTGCGGTAGTCAATAGTGGGCCGCCATTTGCCGTTGGGTTTCATGACTGGCCATATCGGAGCAGAGTATGTGCTGTTACAGGGCCGGATGACCCCCTTTTCCAGCATGGAGTCAACAATTTCTTGCACTGGCTCATATGACGCTATTGGAATCTTGTACTGTCGCACAAATGTGGGTGGTGCATTTGGGCTTGTCGGAATGCGCACACTGTGGATGTTGGTCAGTCCACAGTCCAGGGAGTCCTTTGCGAAGGAGTCCTTGTACTTGTACAGAACCTCTTTGAGTCCTTGGCGGTCTGCTTCCTTGTGGAGGGCATCCACCTCACTCAGGATCTGTTGGATTTGTGCGGCGAACCCGCTGTAGGGTTCCTCCATGGTTAAGTCATTTGAGGGGCTCTGTGCCTTGATGGTCACCTGTGCAGGTGATTCTGTTGTGGGCTGCGTTGAGACAGCGTAGACTGCAAGGTGAGTGTCGTCTGTGATTTCTGATCGGCAGACGCTTTCTCTGGGCACTGGCAGAATAGAAGTGATGGCAATGGTTCCATTGGGTCTTGTGAACGTTCCTGTGTCATCACATTCATCTGACAGTAGTTGGACTGGTATGTGGCCTATGACCGGTACCGTTAGCTCAAAGTCATGGAACGTCTGGTTAATGAGCCATCCCAGGTGACTGGCTTTGGGAATGTTGATGTCTTTGGCCGTACAGTTGTTGAACAATATGTACACAGCACGAGATGACACTTCAATGAGAGGTGTGGCTTCCAAGGTCAGTCCTAGTCTTAGGCAGGTCCTGGAAGTTTGGAAGAAGCCTTGCTTACTGTCGAGAGAGTGGCCAGGTCGCATGTTGAGGCGGACGCTGACACTCTTGCTGTAGGCAGGTATTGCAGCTTCTTGCTCACTGATCATGGCACACGCGTCTGGCATTGTTTGACCAGATCGAAGGTTCTTGAGGTTGACTGCAGTGGTCAGTTGGTGCAACAGGGGAGCCCATATGACGTCGTTCACGATGTCCACACAGGCATTGAGCCGGACCATGATGTCTGCTCCAATGCAGATGTCATGAGGTAGGTTGTAGACAACGAGGAAGTAGTGACTCAGGTGTCTGTTGTTCCATCGTATATCCACAGCGCAGATGATCTTGGAGGTAGCCATGGTTGTTGACCAGGGACTGAGAGGGAAGCGGCTGTGTCTTGAGACATGTGGGAGGCTCTGCTGTCCTTGATTCAATGCTCTGAATAGCTTCAGGCTGATAGCTGAGTTCTCCGCCCATAGGGTTAATGCTGCGTCGGACACTAAGGTGTCATGGACATTTATGGCAGTCATGATCCGAAGGAGGCCTGAGTCTGAGTCAGGTGCCTGCAATGAGCAGAGGAAAGGGTCCAGGTTCTTGCTGCTTGGAGTTGAGCTCCCTGGCTTTGACCTTGCATCATCAGTCAGTGAGTTGGCGGTGGTGTCTGTGGTTTGACACTGCGACTCGTTGGGGTCTACTGACTGGCAGGGTAGAGGCTCACGGACTTGCGTCCATATCTTTAGTTGCTTGAAGTCGATTAAGGGTTCAAAGCGATTAAGCAGGTCTTTTCCAATGAGGAGTGGATACATGTTGAGTGGTGAGACGTATACTGGGTGAACAAGGTCCATTGGTCCCACAGTTAGGTGAATTGGGGCCATGTAGTTTAGTTGTAGGCCCGTGTGGGAATACGCTTGAAGGTTCAGCTCGCACCTTTGAAGTTTGAAGGTTTAGGTCACCAGGTTGGTACAGCAGGTGTAACGGTAGTGTCATTTGTCGCCCCGTCATCATCTCGAACGGGGGTACTCCGGTAGACCGGTGAGGGGTGGCCCTGACGGCCATCAGTACCAGAGGAAGCTTAATATCCCAATCCTTTTGATTGGCGGACACATACTTCTTCAACATGCTGACCACTGTCCTGTTGGTACGTTCCACTTGACCTGAGGAAATTGGGTGATGGCTTATATGGAGCTTGGCCTGTATACCCAAGAGTTTCCACACTTCTTGCATGACTTCGGCGGTGAAGTGGGTTCCTCGGTCAGAGTTGACCCTTAAAGGCAGTCCGAACCTTGAGAAGATGTGGTTCATCAAAAGGCAGGCTGTCGTTTCTGCTGTATCGTTGGGAGCTGGGAGACACTCTACCCACTTTGTGAATTCGCAAACCACGGTGAGGAAGTATTTGTTACCCCGTGTTGACCGTGGTAGGGGTCCCACCCAATCTATTTGGAGGTCCGACCATGGGAAGGTCATTCCTTTCCGTTGCAGCGGTGCTCGGTGGTTTGGGTTTGCCGGTTGGTACTGGCAACACACCAGGCATCCTTTTACGTACTCCGTCACGTCCTGCTGCATGCCAGGCCAGTATGCTACTTGCTTGAGCGTTTCGTATGTGGCCTTGGTGCCATGGTGTCCAGCGCATGGTGAATCGTGGGCGTGCGTCAGCATTATCCCCCTTTGGCCCTGAGGGACTACGAGCTTTGGCGCAGTGAGGGGCTCAGGGACATATGTGAGGACGCCGTCTTTGAGATGCAGCATGTGCTTGATAGAGTTGAGCGTGCGGAGGTCATAGGAAGTGGCTAGGTTGGAGGTGGGAATGGGATGAGCTAATGGGTCTGAAAGGTGAGCTGCAATAGTTTGCAGTGTTGGATCCGAAGCTTGGAGGGTGAGGAGATCATCAGTGGCGAATTGAGGTGAGAGTTCAATGTGGGAGGAGGTGGGGGTTTGCACGCCAGTGGCGTGCTGGCGGCGGGTTATAGCAGCCACTGATGGGGTGGGTGGGAGGGCAGGACATGTCCAAGACTCTCCGTGTAATGCACCTGCTTTGGCGAGGGCATCAGTTTGGTCATTGAGATCTTTGTCTTGTCCTGGTTGACGTGAGTGGCCTCGGACCTTTTTCCAATAAACGATCATGTCATGTTCAGTGACAATGGCTTCGCATGCTTGGAAGAGTTCCTGATGTTTGACAGGCTTGTTGTTAGCAGTTTTGAATCCATTCTTTTTCCATCCAGCTAGATGGCATGTGAAGCTTAGACGGGCATAGTTCGAGTCGGTACAGATGAGGAGTTCTTTAATGTTGTGGGATGCAGCACATTGTAGGGATATGAGGATGGCCGCAATTTCTGCGTATTGCGATGAGTGAGGGCCTAATTTGAATTGTTGCGGCGGGCAAGGGTCATTGTTTAGCCAGACTACTCCCGCTCCAGCTTTCAAGTTGCCCTGTTGATTGTAGGAGCAGCCATCGACATATGCTGTGGGCATTCCTTCACACACATTCTCCTCGAAGTACCTGTGGTTTGTCAGTTGTGGCGGTAACGGTTCTTTGGGTTCTGCTGCTGTGTGCAGCGTGTCCGTTGAACAGTTCTGGCAGGCTGCTAGCCCGTTTCCTAGATATGATCTGTGGTTTTGGGCATATCTTGCTTCGACGTCTCGTCCTTGGAGCGTCATTAGCCAAGTAGCTATGCGTGCGTTGGTTACCACGCCATCCCTGATTCGTCGGCTGTTGAGGAAGGTTACTGGCTGGTGACAGGTTTCAATGATAACCTTCTGAGCTCCAATGTAGTTGGAGAAACGCTGGATGGCCCACACAGTGCAAAGCAAAGCTTTTTCGCAATCTGAGTATTTGCATTCTGGGGGAAGCAGTGTTTTACTGGCATAAGCGACCACTCGCTTGTCTTTGTCATGGAGCTGGTACAGGCCTGCACTGAGGCAGTGATTGGAGAATCCAGCGTCCAGATAGAACTCTTTTCCTGGGTCTGGGTAGGCCAGGCATTGTGCAGCGCACAGACGTTGCTTGAGCTCGCTCATAGCCTTGTCTTGGGCTTCAGACCAGTTGAAGGGTTCGTCCTTTCTCAGGAGGGAGGTTAGTGGTCGTGCGATGTCAGCGTAGTTTTCAATGAACTGTCGTGAGTAATTGCACACTCCCAGAAAGCTTCGTAGCTCGGAAATGTTAGTGGGTGTCTTTATGTTTTGGATTGCTTGGGTGCGACTGGACTGTGGTTCAATACCGTCCCGTCCAATTAGCAGACCGACGTATTTTACTTTGGTTTTGCACCATTGTCCTTTGTGGAGGGCGATCTTTGCTCCTGCTGTTGTCAGCTGGTTCAGGACGTGATCGATTTCTTTGAGGTGGTCTGTCACATTTGAGCTTTTCAACAGCACATCATCCACGTAAACGAGGTTGCCTCTGGTTCTGGCATCAGGGCATGCTTTGTTTAGGAAGATGTTGAATTCAGCTGGTGAGTTGGCATAGCCAAAGGGACACCGTGTGAAGGTGTATTGTCGATTGGCAAAGGTGAATGCCAACTTGTGTTGGTCATCAGGGTGGACAGGGATCGTCCAAAATCCAGAGGCGACGTCCATTGTGGAAAGGATCGTTGAGCCTCTGATTTTGGGAATCTCTTGGTCCAACTGGGTCATTGGCCATCGTGACAAGGGTACTTGCTGGTTCAACTTGCGGTAGTCGATCGTGGGCCGCCATTTGCCGTTGGGTTTCATGACTGGCCATATCGGAGCAGAGTATGTGCTGTTACAGGGCCGGATGACCCCCTTTTCCAGCATGGAGTCAACAATTTCTTGCACTGGCTCATATGACGCTATTGGAATCTTGTACTGTCGCACAAATGTGGGTGGTGCATTTGGGCTTGTCGGGATGCGCACACTGTGGATGTTGGTCAGTCCACAGTCCAGGGAGTCCTTTGCGAAGGAGTCCTTGTACTTGTACAGAACTTCTTTGAGTCCTTGGCGGTCCGCTTCCTTGTGGAGGGCATCCGCCTCACTCAGGATCTGTTGGATTTGTGCGGCGAACCCGATGTAGGGTTCCTCCATGGTTAAGTCATTTGAGGGGCTCTGTGCCTTGATGGTCACCTGTGCAGGTGATTCTGTTGCGAGCTGTGTTGAGACAGCGTAGACTGCAAGGTGAGTGTCGTCTGTGATTTCTGATCGGCAGACGCTTTCTCTGGGCACTGGCAGAATAGAAGTGATGGCAATGGTTCCATTGGGTCTCGTGAACGTTACTGTGTCATCATATTCATCTGACAGTAGTGGTACTGGTATGTGGCCTATGACCGGCACCGTTAGCTCAAAGTCATGGAACGTCTGGTTAATGAGCCATCCCAGGTGACTGGCTTTGGGAATGTTGATGTCTTTGGCCGTACAGTTGTTGAACAGTATGTACACAGCACGAGATGTCACTTCAATGAGAGGTGTGGCTTCCAAGGTCAGTCCTAGTCTTAGGCAGGTCCTGGAAGGTTGGAAGAAGCCTAGCTTACTGTCGAGAGAGTGGCCAGGTCGCATGTTGAGGCGGACGCTGACACTCTTGCTGTAGGCAGGTATTGCAGCTTCTTGCTCACTGATCATGGCACATGCGTCTGGCATTGTTTGACCAGATCGAAGGTTCTTGAGGTTGACTGCCGTGGTCAGTTGGTGTGACAGGGGAGCCCATATGACGTCGTTCACGATGTCCACACAGGCATTGAGCCGGACCATGATGTCTGCTCCAATGCAGATGTCATGAGGTAGGTTGGGGACAACGAGGAAGTAGTGACTCAGGTGTCTGTTGTTCCATCGTATATCCACAGCGCAGATGATCTTGGAGGTAGCCATGGTTGTTGACCAGGGACTGAGAGGGAAGCGGCTGTGTCTTGAGACATGTGGGAGGCTCGGCTGTCCTTGATTTAATGCTCTGAATAGCTTCAGGCTGATAGCTGAGTTCTCCGCCCACAGGGTTAATGCCGCGTCGGACACTGAGGTGTCGTGGACATTTATGGCAGTCATGATTCGAAGGAGGCCTGAGTCTGAGTCAGGCGCCTGCAATGAGCAGAGGAAAGGGTCCAGGTTCTTGCTGCTTGGAATTGAGCTTGGCCCTGGCCCTGGCTTTGACATTGCATCATCAGTCAGTGAGTTGGCGGTGGTGTCTGTGGTTTGACACTGCGACTCGTTGGGGTCTACTGACTGGCAGGGTAGAGGCTCACGGACTTGCGTCCATATCTTTAGTTGCTTGAAGTCAATTAAGGGTTCAAAGCGATTAAGCAGGTCTTTTCCAATGAGGAGTGGATACGTGTTGAGTGGTGAGATGTATACTGGGTGAACAAGGTCCATTGGTCCCACAGTTAGGTGAATTGGGGCCATGTGGTTTAGTTGTAGGCCCGTGTGGGAATACGCTTGAAGGTTCAGCTCGCACCTTTGAAGTTTGAGGGTGCTATTAGACCTCTTTGTTCTTTCTTGGACTTCTTCAAGGAGTTCAGGTGACAGTAGGGGGATGTGGGCTCCCGTGTCCAGAAGGGCTTCGACTTTGATGTGGCGTTCGATGATGATGGAGAGGTAAAACTTTCGTGCTATACCTTTCTCAATGAGGTCGCCCAGTAGTTGAGGGACTGGAGTTTGGGATGAGACAGGTAGGATGTCAGGACTGATCTGGTGTTCGTCGGAGGAGTGGCAGATGACCAAGACAGCACTTTCAGGAACTTGAGTGGTTTCGTCAGCAGGTGTTTGTCGGACGCTGCTGTGATCTGACGCATCAGGTGTTGGGTCAGTTTCTGACTGTTTTGCGGGTTGTTCAGGTAGGATTTCTTGTCCGTCTGAAGTTATAGAGGTTACTGTTCTCTGAGGAGTGCTGTTCTTTGTGGCTGGTTGGGTCAGCTGGTCGCTGCCTTCTCTTCTGACTGCTAGTCAGGCTGACTCTGGTTTCTCTTTCTTTTCCCACTTCCGGTCCTCCTCCTTTTGGTGGAAGAACTCTTTCATCATCATTTTCATTAGCTCTTGTGAGTCGAAACACGGTGATGTGTTTTGTTCTTGTGTGGATTCAGTTTGAGCTTGGTCAGCTTGGAATCTTTGCGAGTTTCTTCGTTGATTCCTTGGACTGGGTGCTCCAGGGTGTGTCTGTCGTTTTCCCTTGGAGGTTCCGTTGGATTCCCATGAGCCTTTTCCTCTTGAGTTTCCGAACGAGTTTGGCTGATTCCACGATCTGTTCCATTGATTCTCACGAGGTCTGGATTGGTCCCAAGATTTTTCCCAGTGACGTCCAGGTGACTGTTGTCGTCCACGCGGTCCATCCCAGCGGTTGTTCCTCTGTTTAGGTCGGGTACCAGCATGGGAGTCTCGTTCTCTGTTAAGCGAGGGTGTGTTCCACTCTTTGTGTGGTGGCTTGGCATGGTCTTGATGTTGGGCGCCCTCTAGAGCCAGACCTTGACTTTGAGTGTTGAAGTCATGAACTGTTGGGGTTTTGGCGCCCTTTTCTGAGGCCATCTTTTGTTTGCCGTAGGCTTTCTGTGCCAAGTCACGCAACTGTTGAGCATTCATTGTCCGAGGACATGCGAGAACGCCCAGATGGTGGCTTACTCCGGGATGGAGGTTTCTCAGGAAGAGAGTTTTGAAGTTTAGATCCTCTTCCATGTTCGGTTCGTTGTGAGTTCCGAAGTATGCTCGTCTGAGTCGGCTGTAGTAGGCTTGAGGAGATTCATGACGTCCTTGTCTCGTCTTCAGGGCAGCCACTAGTCCTTGTTCTGACTCAGGGTCGGCAAATTCTTTAATGAGGGCCTCTCGGAGGAGGTGGTAGTCAGCCTTTGTGTGAGCAGGCTGCCTGTCCAGGAAACTGCGTACGTCAGGGCTGGCTGTTGTTCGGAGCAAATAGAGTCTATCTTTGTCCGTGACATTGAGCCTCATTTCAAGATGGAAATCGACGTCTTGCAGATAAGCTTGGACATCCTGGCTACCTGGCACACTTGGGGTGAATTTGCCAATGTTTCTGGCGAGCTTGTCGAGATCTTTGAGGTCCAAGCCATGCAATGCTCTGTGGCTGGCTGGAGCAAGTTCTCTTAGCTTTGTCGTGAGGTAAGGTTCTTCAGAGGGAGTCGGTGAATGTTTCAGCACTGCCCCCTCCCCCTTTTGCTCATGTGTCAGTCGAGGAACAGGTGACCCAGTCCTGCTAGGCAGGGGAGAGACTGGTGCTCGTCGGGTCCTTGTAAGCTCAGGGCGCAGCTCGTAGGCATGTCTGAGTTCCTCTCTGATGTTGTCGGACTTCTCTTTGATGTAGTCCAACTGTAGTGTTAAGCGACTGATCTCGTTTTTTGACTCATCCAGGTGAGCTTCAAGGGCTTTAATTCGGCTGTTCTTGTCTCTGAAGTCGGCCTTTGCCTTTTCCAGGAGCTGTTCGGCATATTGCAGCTTGCTGGAGAGATCAGCGTGGTCAGCCTTGCCTCGTTCCATTTCTTGGATAGCGGTTGCTAGGGTTTCTTTTAGCCTAGTGATCTCCTCCTCGGCGCCTTGTTCCACTTCCTCATGCCCTTCCTGTCGTTCCTGAGCCTCCAGTTCTAGCTGCTTGACGCGTCGTTGTGCGCGTGTTAGCTCCTGCTGGAGATGGGCGGCGTGCCTGTCACTCAGCTTGAGGGTGGCGATGAGTGTGTGGCTTAAGGAGCCGGTGATCTTTGCTAATTCTTTGTGACTGTAGCTCTGACTTGGGTCTTGTTTCATGAGGTTTGCTATGTTGTCATCCAGCTGGTCTTGTGTCTGATGCCTCAGTGTTTCAGCAGCCTTAGGTAGGAGGCTGTCTGTTGCAACACTTAGCCAGGTTTCGAGGTCTTCCCAGTGGCCAACAGGGTCTGTTGTGTGAGACATGTTTTGGCGTGGTGAGGGAGATCTTAGAATCTAGTTTGACACTGACCTTGAAGAAGAGGAAACAAACAAAACAAAACAAACAAGGCAAAACAGAGGTGTAAGTGTGCAACGTCACTTGTGGTTTGACAGTGAGTGTGTAAGGGACAGGTGAGTGTAGTTCTCGGTTACTGTGATTCTCTGGTGGGCGTGCTCCGAATTTGTAGTCTCTGTGGGGAAAATTAGTAAGCACACAGGTAGCACAGCTAGAGAACGGAGGGATGAAAGGAAAAGAAAAGAACAACACTGAGCAGTGGACAGGATAGTAATTGGCTGCTTCCAATTTTCCTGTAAGAGAAAAGTTTTTTTTTTTTCTTGAAAAGAAAGAAAGTTAATGGTAAGATGAGAGGGAAAGATAAAACAACAAAATACCCTTTTCTGGTGGCAGAATGAGGATAATTGCATTTTCTTCTCTTTTTCCTTTTGGTTAAGTTTGATTTAGAAGGATGCTTCTAAACCGGCGTTTGGGAATGGGGATTTCTTACTACCACAAACCACAGGACTGTGATTGTTATTAACATTCCTCCATGTGAAGGAAAAACAATAAAAATGACAGTATTGGGTTTTTAGCTGTTACGATTAACACCATTCACCAATTTTTCGTTCCTGGATGCTTGTTCAAAGTTTGGCGGGCGCCTGTCAGTCTTCTTAGCTAGGTAGGGTTTCTTAAGCAAGTGAAAGGTAAATGGAAGACAATTTTGAAACGGCGTTCTCAAGTTTCACAAAATACCTGTTCAATTTCTCAAAATTCCCTGCTCTGTGATTTCCACAGGCGACATCCCAGCCAAACAACCGCAGTCGTCAACTCAAAAGGAAACAGCTGAGAGAGAGAGGCAGAAAAAGAGAGAGAAAAGTTTTGCTCTTCCAATGTATTAAATGAATTAAATAACTGAAAGGGAGAGGAAAAGAAGGCCAATTTGCTAATTAAATTAGAATTTAGGGTTAGCAATGGTATTTCCTGGTTAAAATTTAAAGATGTTATCATTAAAATTGATGAGAGTAATTAAAATTACTATTAATCAATTTATATCTTGAAGCAGGATGACTCAAACCCTAATGATAGCCCTGAAATAAAAATGGTATTGCCTTATTGATGGTTAAGGATTAAAAATTTTATGATGTTTGTTATTAAAATTAGCAACGCAATTATAGCTGACTGATCAGCAAATATTGTGGCAATATGGAAACAGGACCCGTAATTAATTATTAAATGAAATTAAAATTCCAAATACGTAATTAATTGTGAAATCAGTATTAGTAACTTGTTATCCTTAAAGCTTAAACTTCTAATGTTGTTGTCTTTAAACTATAATAGCGCCTACAATCAAATTTAATCAGTAAACAGTTGCCATGTGGAAGCAGGAACTGAAATTAATTTATGACATGAAATTAAAATTTCAAATCTGTAATTAATTTATGAACTGAAATGTCAATTCCAAATCTGTAATTAATTATTAAATGTACTTCACAATTTCAAATCCTTACGTATAGCAAATTGATAATATTTACTTATGATAAAATCATAAGGGCCGTTATAGCTGAATTAATCACAACGTAGCATTAAAGTAAGACGGCCTAGACTAGCCAGGATTAATTGTTAATAACAACACACCGGTAGCAGTTTACTGAGATAGTAACACGCTGAAGGGGAGAAGCCAACCCTTTTTAACCAATGTGATTATAACCACTTGTGAGATTGCTAATCTGACGTTTTTGGTTAAAATCACGTTGCAATAAGGTTTATAAAGTTTGCATCTGTCTGTTCTTTTCAATGGGAGGAGAAGAGGAGAGAGAGAGGTAGGATGAGATCAGTGTGAAATAGGGAAAGAAATCAGATGTGACTGATAGTCACCTCAAACACTGCAAAACTCTTTGCCTTTGACCACAAAATGCTACGTGCTAACCACTAGCCTTCCATGCTAATAGCTTAGCTTGACTCTCTGTTTACAAACAGCTCAAAATGGCGCTGGAAGTTCCTTCCGGAAAAGGTTTCTCCGAACTTCCGGGTTACGGCTGTTACTATGGTTACTGTCCTGCGATCACACACAGTTGCTGGTTATACACAGTTTACGCCCTTCAAGAGGGAATGACGGCGCATTCCACACTGAAAAACCAGAAAACACTATTTAGAATTTTATCTTACAGTGCTGTGTAACACTCACTCGTTAGAGTGAGATAAATTAATGTACAGCTTTACTGCCATTAATTCAATAACTGTCAACGATATCTTCGGCGGATATCAGCACATGTCTATTTCTACAGACAAAACACACGTGGATTTAACCACATTTCACTTGATCAAGCTTTCATAATTCTCCCAAAGTAAATATCGTTCGGACAATCTCTCTGAGCACCGCGTTTTCAAGTTCACTAGTTTTTTTTTTTTGTGAATTAAATGGCAAGAGCATTAATTAGCTAGTTTAATGGTCTGAAGCCGGGAGATTTATTTATCATAGACTCATTTGGAGATGGAACACGCACCAACAAATCGAACTATGAAGGCCTTTTACAGAAAGTAAATGGGGAAAACGCCCGTTTCTTCCTTGTGCGCTCTGACACGACTTATTTTGTCTCGTTGGACAAATTAAAACGTTTTTCTGCAGTTCAATTCTTTAAAGAACAACTCAAGTTTCATAATCAAACAACACGCTCTTCCGTGCTAAAATAACATAACCAAATAACACAACAAATTCAGTTTCTTTTGTCTTTTATCTATTTTTCCGGATAAAAATAGACAAAATTCATAATATTTATCTTGGGTCATTAATTTTTCAGTCAAATCTTGCCCGCATTCTCCACCATACTGTAAGAAATTAACTCAGTTGTAAGGGAATTAATTATTATTAATTCAGGTTTTAGAGGACTAGGATCTGAAGAGCCTAATTCAACCTGATTCGAATTGATTCTAAATTTGATAGTTTACACTCTATCAGCTACTCGGCCAGCGAGAAGTTAATGTCAGTGTATATTACCAATTGAATATGTATTTTATGTTCTCCCTGGCCATGGGTTAACACAATTATGATCATTTGTCAGCTCTTAGAGAGAGGTAATTATTATGAGTAAGCTACGAGCTAGGCAGCAAGCAAGGAATCTTTGGCAACAGTTTTAACCTTGAAATTATATGACACCAGACAATTGATTATTTATAAATGAAACGTGAATTTTATTGGCTATCCTAGATTACATAAAACTAAACTAAAACACACAAAATTACACACACACATGTACAGTTTCTTAGACTGTGAGTTGACTGAGTTTCGTTCTACCCCGTTTTCACGAGTGATTTAAATTCACCTTAAGAATTTACAAAGCAGAGAATTTCGTCTTAAATTTTTCTGCTTATCTAAATTCACCAGTTCAGCAGATCGAAGTTATTGTTTGTACTTGCGTTTTGCTGGTTGACAGCTGGAAAGCTGAGGTGATTCTGTCGCTGACTCTGGCTTCCTGGATGTCTGTGAGGGAAACCCCATTACTGATTGGTCGGTGACGTCGGAATGACGTCCCTTGGGAACTTTAAAAGCAAGTATTGTACATACTATTAAAGCTTACTTAATTTCAACATTCTGCATTTGTCGTTTCCATTCGTTCAAGATTAAACTTCACATATTACACACATTTTAATATCCTCATTTCCTAGAAAGGGGTAATAAATACTACTTAACGTTGCACCGATTACATGAAACACGTCAAGCATATATATACAACATACAACATACTATTTGTGATTCTATGCTCTGATAATTTTATACTTTCAATGATTAGCAACGATTGTCTAAGAAATCTTGTCTCCTTCCGTTGGAATGCAGAGGGAAAAGGGAAGGGTCCTGCGGTCATTCTCAGGTCAGATTTGAGAGTCTGCTGGAGATTCTCCTGCTGGACAGGGAGCTATAAAATTGTCTCTTTTGTTGATCGGATTTAGCAATTTATGCGTCAAATGGTCATGAGGTCCATGCGATTCTGTGCAGGACTCTGTCTAGATAACAGGTTCTCTGTTCTTTGGTCCATTCGATGTTTTATTGATGCTGAAACCAGTCACGAAACCTACTGACCTTCTGTAGCTTAAACGGATCCAGATGGGAGGGGTCAGTTCTTGTTGTCTTAGTATGCTTCGACATGGAGTGGCAAATCATTAGCTCCGTGTTTCCTTTGTAAAGATAAGCAGAGCGAGACAGGAACTCATTGGAGAAAGTTGCCGCCTGGCTGGCCATGGTTCAGCTTTTTACGACTCTCATCTAGTTTGTGTGATGTTCGGAAATGCCTTACACTTCACATCAGTGAAGGTGGCTGATGCTCCTGTCTAGATTGCAGTCCTACTGGCGAAGGATGCGATAGAGCCGGTCCCTCCAGCCGATATGGAAATGGGGTTTTCCAGCCTCTAATTCATTGTACCCAAGAAAGGCGGTGGGTTGCGACCGATCTTGGACCTGCGTGTCTTGAACTGGGCCCTTCGACAGTTACCATTCAAGATGTTGACGCAGAAACGCATATTCTGGTGCATCCGTCCCCGAGATTGGTTTGCAGCGATTGACCTGAAGGATGTGTACTTTCATGTGTCGATTCTTCCGCACCACAGACCATTGCTGCGGTTCGTGTCCGAAGGACGAGCATATCAGTACGAGGTCCTGCCCTCCGGGCTGTCCCTGTCGCCCCGTGTCTTCACGTAAGTTGCTGAGGCTGCCTGAGAGAACAGGGCATTCGCATTCTCAACTACCTCGATGACTGGCTCGTACCAGCTCAGTCTCAGGATCAGTTGTGTGCACACAGGGACTTGGTGCTTTCGCACCTCAGCCGGTTGGGCCTTCAGGTAAACTGAGAAAAGAGCAAACTCTCCTTGGAGAGGATCTCTTTTCTCAGTATGGAGTTGGATTCGGTCGAGCACGCCTCATGCAAGGACGTGGTCAGTCGGTGTTGAACTGCCTGAATATGCTCAAGGGCAGGACGACGGTCCCACTAAAACACTTTCAGAGGCTCCTGGGGCATATGGCAGCTGCAGTGGCAGTCACTGTGCTTCATATGAGACCGCTTTAACACTGGCTGAGGTGGGCGTTGCTACGCGGCAAATGTATCAGGTGTCAGGGTTGCCATGGAACCAGGGGCCTGTTCGGCTTCCTGGGGATGTTACAGAGTATTTGCTAAATCTAGCTAACAAAATATATATTGTGTGTTTGAGTGGTCCAGACGCTACAGGATGCAAAGCTTCAGGACCTCAGACCAGCTCTTTGTCTGTCACGGAAGCCGGCAGAAGGGAATGCCGTCTCTAAGCAGAGGATGGCCCACTGGAGTTAGCATAGAGATGATGCTTATCGCTTTGGTTATGTTATGGATTGGTTTACTATTTATATCATAATAATGCACTGCAATCAGACAATTGTCTTGTGTTCTTGGTCTTCTTTTGGGTCACTATTGTCCATTCAAAATGTCAACTTTACTCCTACTGTTCAGTTCCTTCTCCATCCAAATGCAGCCGCAGGACCTCTGCTCTTCCACTTCTTTACAAACCACCGAAAAGCACCAAATATCTGATTTAGATGAGCTGAATATGTATAGAACATGTGTAATTGATAACATTTTAAAGATGTGCCCCTCCAAGACAAGTCATGACATAATGATACATTAACAAGTCATAAATTTATGTTACTTTATAAATAAATAATTGAATTAGGCCTATTTTGCTTTCAGCCAAGTTACATATTTTTTATTTCTTTTTTATATGGTGTACCCACTTTACATATTTGTTTAATTAGAAATACTTTCATCAGACAAGAAAGGCTGTGGACTAGAGACCTGCACTCCCGCCGCCCGCTGGAGTACCGCGGGACCCAACACAACAGGGTGCGGCGCGGGACAATTCTTGGTGGGCGAGTGCGGGTGGACTATGGACTGTGAACCCTGAGGGTGATATTAGCCCCTGTCGCACTGGGTAGTTATAGGAATTTGGTTTTAGGAACTAACCACCAGGGTGGTTCCCAGAGAACTAAATGTTCCCCTAGGGCAGTGGTTTTCAAACCTCTCCATGAAGTACCCCCAGCACTGCACGTTTTGTATGTCTCCCTGTATCTGACACACCCACTTCAGTTCTTGCAGTCTCCACTAATGAGCTGATGAGTTGAATCAGGTGTGATAGATGAGGGAGACATACAAAATGTGCAGGGCTGGGGGTACTCCAGGACAGGCTTGAGAACCACTGCCCTAGGGCCATTTTCCTAGTTGCATTCGCACCGCCAGTAGGAACTCTGAAGTGACACAAGCCATGCTTGTTGTTGTGACTTATTTTGACAGCGCTATGAACGCCAGAACCTGAGCACACAGCACCTCCATTCTCTGTCTTTATTAGTTTGCGATCACAGTCCTGTCTACTATGCTATTAGACAGAATTGTTATGCAAAGTATTCAGAAAGTAATTAGTATATGAAAAAGTATTAGTGTTTGCCGTGTGGTTGATGTCCAATGTAGCTGAGCAGAAATAGATAATCATGTTTTGTTTGGTCGCCTCAAACTTGAGTTGGATTTTAACCTTAGTGTAAGGTTGAGAGGTCCATCTATCACTGTTTTCCATGTTCGTAGAGTTAGTTCAGCCAATCAGCCTAAATTATAAACTGACTGCTATAGTAGGAAAAAACATACTATGGTAGTCAATGGGGGCCGAGATCTGCTTGGTTGCAAACATTCTTCCAAATAGCTTCCTTTGTGTACAGCAGAGGAAAGAAACTCATACAGGTTTGGAACTACTTGAGGGTGAGTAAATGATGACAATTTTCATTTTTGGGTGAACTATCCCTTTAATATCTAACAATGTTTTGTTAATGTTACTGTTGGTTATTAGTGAACATTCTCCAAACACAGTTTTAAATATTGATTTTACTTTTACATTGTTACGTAATATCTTTAAATTTTATGTTGAATTTTATGTAAAGTAATATACAAGTAATATACAATTTATGCCTCTTGGATTAAGGTTCACTGATATTTAAAAGCTGTGTTAAAAGTGTTTTACCTTTTCATTTCTGTGCTTTTTTTAAGTGTGGGTGAGTATCTTAAAGTAATCGTCTTGGATATACTGGTGCAAAATAAGAATCACCTTGGTGGATGTTAATTGGTATTCTAGATAATGACTTTTGACTTTACATGACTACACATTATAACTAAATCATTAGCAACTCATAGACTAACATGAATTCATGACTTGTTAATGTATCATTATGTCATGACTGCTTGGGGGGGGGGGGGCACATTATTACTAAGTCATCATTCATTATTTATAAAGTAACATTAATTCTAGTGGTGTAAGGAAATATTGATACACGTGAGTATCGCGATATTTTGTTTAGCGATACTGTATCGACTCTCAAAAACGGAATATCTATTTAAAAAAAAAAACAAGATTCATGGCAGTTGTTTTGTTTTGAGTTTATATCCCGACCGCTAGATGGCCTGTGGTTGCATTTGGAAGGAGAAGGAACTGAACAGTTGGAGGAAAGTTGACATTTTGAAGGGGCAATAGTGACCCAAAAGAAGAGCAAGAAAACAAGACAAACATCTGACTGCAGTGCATTATTATGATACAAATATAGTAAACCAATCCATAACATAACCAAAGCGATAACCAGTGTTGGGGAAAGTTACTTTTAAAAGTAATGCATTAC
>NW_015505395.1:144073-147120 GCF_001515645.1 Sinocyclocheilus grahami | reverse complement strand
GTTATTGTAGGATGGCAGCAGTGGAATCACTCAAAACAGAATGAGATGAAATTGTCTTTAATTATGAATGCATCATTGTGTGTTGGATGAGTTAGGTTAAACGTAAATATTGCAAAAAATCCATTGTCGTTCACTGATGTTTGTGACAACTGCAGGTGGCAAATTTATAAACAATTTTTCCATTGTGCCATTTTCATACATCTTGCTTCTAGAGCATGTTTGATTTAGTTTACCCCAAAGTGCTAATTAATACATTAACTAACATGCAGGAACTAACATGTAATTAAGGTAGTGTTATTCATGCAGTAGTTCATATGACTCATGTCGTAGTTAAGTTAGTTCTTCATTAGTTCTTGATTAATACATATCTTAACTCATCATTAGTTCAGAGTCAAGTAATTATTAATTCAGGTATTGGTACATAATTCATGTACTGTTATTGTAAAGTGTTACCAAAGAATTAGAGTATCTTATTTTAACACTTATGTATTTTACAGATGCTGAATTCTGGCTCAAAGATGCATTAGTCCTTAACACCTAAGAGGTGCTCCAGTGCAAATCAAGAAACAGTTGATTTGTGAGGAGAGCAATCATGTTTATTTTCTATAATCAAAATAAAACAGAACACCTCAAAATTCCAATAAATCAATGTCAACACAACTGTTTCTTAAACGTCTACAGGCACTCAAGTCTCAGTGAAGCAAAAGTGCTCAAAAAGGGCACAAGTAAACCAATATTCTTCAAAAAGTTATCTTCAATACGACGGATAAATAAAATAATGTTAAGTAAAATTAAATAATCAAAAGCTTTACTAGCCGTGCTGGTTTCGGCCTCATATAAAACACTAGCAAATCACTACTACCTGCTAATGCACTCACATTCGCATAAAGAAGCCTTGTTGACAAGTTTTGGTGAGTAATGGCACAATGCACAAGATATACAGGTGCATCTCAATAAATTAGAATGTGGTGGAAAAGTTCATTTATTTCAGTAATTCAACTCAAATTGTGAAACTCGTGTATTAATTAAATTCAGTGCACACAGACTGAAGTAGTTTAAGTCTTTGGTTCTTTTAATTGTCATGATTTTGGCTCACATTTAACAAAAACCCACCAATTCACTATCTCAACTAATTAGAATACTTCATAAGACCAATAAAAAATAAATTTTTAGTGAATTGTTGGCCTTCTGGAAAGTATGTTCATTTACTGTACATGTACTCAATACTTGGTAGGGGCTCCTTTTGCTTTAATTACTGCCTCAATTCGGTGTGGCATGAAGGTGATCAGTTTGTGGCACTGCTGAGGTGGTATGGAAGCCCAGGTTTCATTGACAGTGGATTAAATGAACATACTTTCCAGAAGGCCAACAATTCACTAAAAATGTTTTTTTTATTGGTCTTATGAAGTATTCTAATTTGTTGAGATAGTGAATTGGTGGGTTTTTGTTAAATGTGAGCCAAAATCATCACAATTAAAAGAACCAAAGACTTAAACTACTTCAGTCTGTGTGCATTGAATTTATTTAATACACGAGTTTCACAATTTGAGTTGAATTACTGAAATAAATGAACTTTTCAATAACATTCTAATTTATTGAGATGCACCTGTACATAGAGTTTGCTCCAATTTGTTGCTTTAAAAATTTACCAATAATATACCAGACACTAAATTCAAAAGTCACTTTATTTAATTCCAGCCCATATGCAGTCTTTGAAGCCTGACTGAGTTCCAGCCAAATGTTAATCTTGTGGAACCATGGAAAAGTGCCCAAGCAGAACTACAGACGTCTAACAAGACCTAAAAACTGTATCTACTGCACTTAAGGGACCAAGAAATAGGTCACACGAGAGAAGCAGCTTTAACCTTCCAGCTCTTGGAAAGCAATTTGGAATGAGGGCTCTCATTAAGCCATCATATTCAGAGACCTTCATGGGCTAAATTGTTCATTAATGAAACAAGTTTAGAGGCTAATTGATAAGTGAGAGACAATACTTTTGGAATAGACTGTAATGCCCCCAAACACAGTCTGGTATTAAAATACAAAGCCCAAAAATGTTATCTCAGACCAATGTATCAGCCCACCCTCATTTAGGAGGTGGCAGTGGTGCTGGAGGAATGTAGAATTAATTCAAATCCAAGGACATCTTCATTTAACTGTTCTTGGAGGTAGAGACAGTATGAAAAGCAAACTTCTAAAAGGCAGACTTTAATAGTAGACGTATCGCCATTAGATAGCATAATATCAAAATATAATATCGTTTAATGTCAGTTAAAGAATGAATTGCAAAGATGAACAATTTATTGTTTAAAATTATATTACAACAAAAACAATTTTCCTCCTTTTCTGGTTGTCAAATGTTAACGTTTCTACAGTACAGTACATCTACAGTACATCTGTAGATACTGTGCTTTTCTATGTGAAACTGAGTGGGGCTAACATTATATATACTGTATATATATATATATATATTTATATATATTAGGGATGCACCGATATGAAAATTTTGGCCGATACCGATAACCGATTATTCTTTATTTTTGAAAGCCGATAACCGATATGTTGGCCGATAAATCTATATCCAAATTATATATATATATATATATATATATATGTGTGTGTGTGTGTGTGTGTGTGTGTGTGTGTGTGTGACCCTGGACCACAAATCCAGTTGCTGGGGTATATTTGTATCAATAGCCAAAAATACATTGTATAGGTCAGAATTATTGATGTTTCTTTTATGCCAAAAATCATTAGGATATTAAGTAAAGATCATGTTCCATGAAAATATTTTGTAAAAATATTTTTACCTACTGTAAATATATTAAAACTTAAATTTTGATTAGTAATATGCATTGCTAAGAACCTTCATTTGGACAACTTTAAAGGCAATTTTCTCAATATTTAGATTTTTTTGCACCCTCAGATTCCAGATTTTCAAATAGTTGTGTCTCGGCCAAATATTGTCCTATCATAACAAACCATACATCAATGGAAAGCTTTCAGATGATGTATTAATCTGTAAATAAAAATATTATGACTGGTTT
>NW_015505395.1:143636-144033 GCF_001515645.1 Sinocyclocheilus grahami | reverse complement strand
ATATATATATATATATATATATATATATATATATATATATATATATATATATACATTCATGTCATATGATATCAGTATATACCATATTTAGTATTAATGGGGAAGGAAATGCTTTCCACGTGTTTGTTTAGACCTTGAGAATGAATGTAAATATAATTTGTTTATTTGTAATTAAAATAATTAAATTAAATTTAGGGCCCCATTAAATATGTTTTCTGTCATAATTTCTTTAAAGGGGTCATATGATGTGATTTCAATTTTTCCTTTCTCTTTGGAGTGTTACAAGCTCTTGGTGCATAAATAAGATCTGTAAAGTTGCAAAGACTAAAGTCTCAAATCCAAAGAGATATTCTTTATAAAAGTTAAGAGTCAGCCACACCTACCTAAAACGGCTCGT
>NW_015505395.1:139768-143579 GCF_001515645.1 Sinocyclocheilus grahami | reverse complement strand
CTGTGTGTTTCGTTGTGAAAGCGAAACTACTTTGTTTGGCCTTCCAAAAGAGGACACAACTAGAAATCTGTGGTTAAGTTGTATTTACAACACTGTTCCAGAACAGTTTAACCCAAATACCCAGATGTGTGCAGCACATTTTATGGAGGACTGTTTACTGATCCTGGGAGAGTAACATTAGACTAAAATGCCGGCAGTTCTGACTCACGTAAGTACGTTTTCATTTAAAGGATTTGCCACTGATGATTCAAACGCGAGTTTTGAGCAGTGTAGAGTAGCACTTGTTGTTTGTCATTTCTCTGATCACAAATGCAGACAGGGTTTTATGTTTACGTGGCGCGATGCAATGCAACGCAGCGCGTAAAAAGACAGTATAAGTCATTATAATCAGTAATTATGTCCCCACTGGATGCAACAAATACCTCGTTTGTAATGGGTTTTAATGTTTTTGTCTCGTCGCTCCAGCCAGGACACTCAACAGTATGGTGAGGGGTGTAACATTTACGTCTCACGCTTGAGGTATTCGGCCAATCACAACGCACTGGATAGCTGGCCAATCACAGCATACCTTGCTTTTTCAGACCGATGAGCTTTGTAAAAATCGATGCGTTTCAAAAAGGCGGGGCATAGAGGAGAAACAATAATGTATAGAATGTGGAAAATAATGAGTTTAGTTAACTTTAAACAGCATAAACACATTTCATTACACCAAATACACAAAATAATGTTCTTTTTAGCAGCATCATATGACCCCTTTAAGTTAAACCAGACTTTTATTTTGACGGGTTGTTGTAAATATATTTTGGTTTCAATGTGTATTTGATGGTAGTTTTTCTCAAATGAAACGGTGTAAAGTTGGTGAAGTGACACTCAGAGCATCTCTGGAGATGAAGTTCATGTATTCATGTCTCATATATTGAGACGCAGACGCTGAAATGACCGTACGCGTCACATATGTTTGAGTTTTTGTATCAGATGAAACCACGCCATTCATTTACAAAGACATGCAGAACAGTTTCAGTTTCCACATCTTTTAGGCTACATTTACACTAGTGCATTTTCGTTTTAAAACTCATAGCATAGAATCATCATTTCTATTCTTTTTGCACTGATTTACTGATGAGCTTTAGCAGCTTCCAGCACTGTCTCAGTCTGTTCTCTCTTCCACAATCTCTGTTCTGACTCAGAGGAAGCTCATTTCTAAGGATGAAATACGAAACTAATAAACACAATTATGACAGTATATAATTTGTATGTGATTTTCATGAGATTCTGCCTATTTTCATAACAATACAGGGTGTTTACATGGGAAATACTAAGCAGGTGTAGCGATTAGCTTGATATAAAAGGCTACAAATAGCATATTTCAGCAACATTATATGGCAAACACACATTAAAAGTTATTACAAAGACTCAATGGTGGTTACAAGTTTTGAGTAAAAGCGTAGTATAAATCTTATAAATGTCTTTTGTAGCATTATGCTACAGTGTGCATGTATGGTCACGCAACTTGCGTTTTTGGTATTTTCTGAAATGCAGTGGAAACACCAATATGGACGAGTATTATTTTCATTTTAAAACACTGTTTTAAAATGAAAACGCACTAGTGTAAATGTACCCTTACATCTATGGGGGTTGGGACACTTACACACTACACACTACTCGATACCCAGCCCTACTGGATGTTTGTCATATTTATTTCTGCTGTTAGATTAATCCATATTGAGTAAAATGTCCAGAGCTTATCGTTATCAACTTAAATTTGATCGTGACCTCAATATGACATTGTTTATCGCCCAGCCCTATGTGGAATTACATTTCATATATTGACTTTATTCAAATACTTTTGAATAAAGTCAGTTTTGAGGCAGCAGTTGTTCAGCATTGTATAAATCATGTAAAACAGGGAATGTGCATCATGTTTGACACCACAAAAGCACCAGAATCATTAGTTCTGTACACAAGGCCCACACAAAGAAGCAGCATCTATTGGAGTGTTACAACACAGTCCCCAAGGACCCCTAAAAATGCTAATATATGCACAGTGAGCACACCGAAACAACCAAGATGGTGTCATCGCTGACCTTCACAAACATTATTAAGACGAACCAGTTCAATATTAACACTGGTATAAATATCATGAACAGACAGATATTACTAAAACAGTGGAAACACTGTAGTTAATGTTGTACTTGACTAGAACAACAGTATGATAAAAGACAAGTAAATGTTTAATACAATAAAACAAACTGTATTAAAACAGGCAATTAAACAATAATTAGCATAAACAGTCCTCCACCAACTAATCTTTAAGCAATATCACAATTATTAAATTTTTAAACAAACAAAAACAAATCAATCAATCAATCAATCCAAGATCCAGATATTTGAGAGACAGAAAAAAAGAGACACACAAACTGAAACAAAACATAAGTGATGTGGTTAAAGAGATTTAGGCTGCAGATCTGGGTGTCCACATCTGATTTTCTTTTTTTACTATATCTATATTTACTATATATATTTTTTTGACGACCCACTTACACATTCTTTTAAAAAAGTTACCCATATCCGATATCTACATTTACACTACACAGGCTTAACTTGACGTGGCTCAATGCATTAGACAGTGATATTAAAATACCAAACTCTGCACACACTATTAATAAAGCATACTTTGTATTGAAAAGCAGATGAGATTTCACCCGAACGAATAGAGAGTCTCCACAACAGTTGTGCACGAGCCGCCATCACTGATAACAGCGGCAACGAGAACTCAGCATGATTTTAAAAGCAACACATTTCAGCGCCAGAACGCCTCTTATTTAACACAAACGAACACAATTAATACTCTGCTAGTCAACTGGAGATGTTTCACTTGTAATAGATATATCTGTTCCATCCAACTCGCATTAACAGGGGATTATCCGATCTGACCGCTTACACGGCACACGCAAATGCACGAATCCGATTCATATCAGATTTATTTCCACATATGAATGAGGCCTGAAACGATCTGAGAATATCAGAATCTATGTGCTTTTTTCCTGCTTACACGTTCATAGGCCATTTCCGATATGTGCCACATGAGAGGAAAAAATGGGTATTGGGTGACTTTGACCATGCAGTGTAAGGCCTTAGAGTGAGATAATACAGATGAATATGGAAACAAAGTAGGACTGAGATTTTTTGGGAACATCAGCCATGCAGACAGTCACACGCTTTTAGTTTCTTATATGTTCTCAGACTCACAGGAATAAATATAGTACATTTATTCTCAAAGTTTTCTCTGTTGCCCTTCAAATACATATGCTACATAGTGCAACTTTTCAGTTTGAAAAGTTCTAATTAACTTTGACATGCTGAATCTTGAGGAGAAGCAATTTCAGCATCATCGAAACATAAAGCATGACAAAATGGTGCAGTGTGCTGAGCTAAATGTAATAAACACTAAAGAATAACAAGTAGCAAAATGGAAATGAATTATAAAAGAGTCCATGAAATCTGGTTGAGTCAATTCAAATGTGGCACTTGGAGTGTTTTAAAGATGCTCAAAATGAGAGTACAACATTCACAGCACAATCTTATGAAGTCATTCTTATGCAGCCAAAACATTTATGGCCCACCCTAAAGCAAAAGCATTAAACCTGCACTAGACTCATCATCTGTCTTTATGGTTTGCATTGCTCAAATAAATGTCCTTTTATCATACTGAAATCAACAAAACAAAATACCCATTAAAATGTGTATATATATATATATATATATATATATATATAT
This sequence comes from Sinocyclocheilus grahami, assembly GCF_001515645.1. Classification (NCBI taxonomy): domain Eukaryota; kingdom Metazoa; phylum Chordata; class Actinopteri; order Cypriniformes; family Cyprinidae; genus Sinocyclocheilus; species Sinocyclocheilus grahami. Next base: position 139,802 of record NW_015505395.1, on the reverse strand, counting down.
ATATATATATATATATATATATATATATATATAT
>NW_015505395.1:131603-139649 GCF_001515645.1 Sinocyclocheilus grahami | reverse complement strand
TAAAAATATATATATATATATATATATATATATATATATATATATATATATATATATATATATATATATATATATATAACTTTAACTTTAAGCACATCTCTGACCTCTAAAAATGATTCTCCACTAAATATCAACAGTTTACATCAAAAGGAAATTGAGCTGGTTCTACAACCATATGAAATATAAAGGTTTACTACAAAGGGTTACAGCGGTAACAAACACACCACTTCTCCCTCATTCTTTTTCATGACAAATTACTGCCAGTCTGTTCAGCCTGATGTGAGAACTGCTCATTAAGCTTGGCTTCATTGGACAATCAATCAATGAGGAACATGGAAATCCACCACGGTCCACTATTCAAATCACCTCAGGAATAGAAGTGAAAAAGAAACATAATGGCACTGATTAGAGGACAGCATGTAGCTGTCGTTGCTTCTGTGGTGGATGAGAGGACAGTGACATCATTAAAGTGTCATTTTAAAGACAATGCGTTGCTTGGATATGTTTTTTTGAGCATGTTGGATGTGCACACAGAGGCATTCTGGTAACTGGGTGTTTGAATGTGCGTCATATTTGAAGTCGGTCATCGAGTGACTCACAAGTGCCCTACAGAGCACGGATTCTGTCGCCTTCCTTGGATGTGCATATTAGTCTTCATGCACACAGTGTGACTCAACCTCTCCCAAACAAAACCAAAACAAAAAAGTGTGAAGGTGCAGAGAAGAACATGACAAAGAGGTTTAGGAACAAAAAAACAGTGGGTGGGCATAACAAGGCGGTTTATAAAATATAATGTTGCTTCTTTAAAAAGATGTGATCATTTTTTCAGGGTTTGCAACTCTATGCCAGAATTTAATTTGAATCCAATTACAAGGAGAGAAAAATATTCACTAAGATATATATAATAGTGTCTGTTTTGGTATGAATTTGATGAAAATTGTGAATTGGGAGTGCCCTCCCTTCAAAAATTAATAATACTGGCAATAAATACAAACAAACTAACTAATTGACCGACTAACTTATTAATAGTTATTATAGAGCTATTATAGCTAACTAAATCTCATTTTCATTTAGTGTAACAATGTAATAAAATAACTAAAACAAAAAATTAATAAAAACTATAGACAAAAAACTGAAAGACTAATTAAAAACGATTAAACACTCATGAAAAGTAATTAAAATGATGATGATGATGATGATGATGATGACAATGATGATACATTAAAATTAAAATGGAAAATACAAAAATAAAAACGAATTCAAAATATTTCATGCTATAATTGGATCTCAATGATACTAAAATAATCACTGCTAACTGAAAACAATAATTTAATAATAGTAATAATATGAATAATAATAATGCATTATTATTATTATTATTATTATTATTATTATTATTTACTTGGTTAACTCTTTAGGCACAATTATTTACATATGTATTAATTATGAATACATTTATGAATACATTGTTTTGAAATTGGATATTTAACTTAAATTCTGGCATACAGTTGTAAACTAGAAATAACTATTTTTTGGATCTAGCCATTATTATTATTATTATTATTATTATTATGATTCATTATTATTATTATTATTATTATTATTATTATTCATAAATAGTTAATAAACTGTTACACTTTAAGACATTAATAATTTTTGCATCGTGACATTTTCATGACAATTAAGCAAATTTTGCCACCAGATTCTCATGAGCCTCTAGACATGCAAAAAACAGACACAAAGACAGATGATAAAAAGCAAAAAGGGAACGAAAAAATACAAATTAAAAGGGGAAGTAGAAAAGCATTTGTCGTATTACAATGCCTTAAGGGCTCTTCTTAAAAGTGCTATTGCCACACAAAGCTATTGAGATCCATATGTCTGCATTTAGCTGTCTGAGTGGACAATACCTGAGCCCTGGAGGAAGACACAGTGAAAAAGCTTGTCTCTGAGATAATAGGAAAACAGATCACAATGTTAGACCAATATCCAAAGACCAACCAACACTCACAGACAGAGCAAGGGAAAGTCTCTAGTGTAACAGAGGTGATGAGAGGAACTGCTGTTCATCAGCATTAGTGCACTAATGTAAGTCTGCGTGGGAACACTACCTCTCTCCGTAGACATATATTATGAGAAATGAGAATCTCAGCAGGTTTCAGGATATTTAGGTGTGTTACGTATACTGTACTTAAAACTGATGCCCTTGACACTGTGTGTGTATGTGTGTGTGTGTGGGGGGGGGGGTCATTAGTTTGTCATTAGTTTAAACATATTTTATTTGTATATAGTATTCATTCATTCATTCATTCATTCATTCATCTGTTTGTTTGCTTGCTTGTTTATTTATTTATTTAAACATTACAATTTCAGACTAAGATATCTTAGGTTCTGCCACTGGTCATGATTATTTGAGGCTTTTCACTACTTTTATTAAAGTTTTTGCCTCTGTATTTCATTTGTAGTGTATAGGCTAGAATGTGATGATATGAAAATAATAATTCATGATGAATATACAAGTAGTATCATAACAACAAGAGATGTTGTTCTGAAAATCCATAATAATAAATAACAATATTCAAATGTTTGAATACATTTATTAATAAAATATTTCAATAAAAAGAAAAATACAATATTGGATAACATACATTTTAGAAAGAACTGTCAATTAGTTTATTTTTGCTCTGCCAACAAAAATACTTCCAAACGAAACCAAAGCAGGATCAACCACTGCATGTCTCGGAGCAATACAGAATAGTGATATTTAGTTCCTGAATACATTTTAAATGAATTATTTGAGTGAATAATACAATGATCCATTCATGCATTATACTGGAACAAAATTTAAGTATAAATATTCCATGTATTATTGTAATTAATATAAAGTCACAAAAACAGTACAAATAATTAAGAAATTAGCTAAATTGCTCTGATAAATCTCTAAAATGATTTTAAAACGAGTATAGTGTATCACAACAGGACAAATTCCCAAAAGTATTTCATGTCAACTTCCATTGTACGAAATCCCTCTGAGGTTTTTTGTCATGTATGATAATGCAGGAAGACTTTAAATGAGTCATTTGTCCTCTTTCATTTGTATATGTGACAAAAGCAGAGTTTATGCACGTTAGTGTGATTCACTCCACACATCGGTGGGTGTCACATCTGTATAAACAGGCCCTGGGGTGAACGCTGTAATGGCACACAATTGACATTACCTCCCTCAATGATTCCTCCATTTCTTCAGTGCTCACATGGCTTTTTATTGTCTCTACAAACCCAAAGGGGACAGAATAAAGTGACACCGCCAACTGCTTTATCACCACTATCGCTGTTCACACTTGTGCTAGTTTATTTATCAAGCAGGTCCTCTGGGATGGTAATTAGCTTTGAGTCTGTGGTGGCCACTGAGTTTCTCCTGATATTTTGTGAGCTGTAAAGAGGAACATTAAGCAACTGGGACAGTGACAGATGTACCTGTGTTGACCTTGGATGTGACCCGCACCAAATCAATCCGTCTAGGGTGGGGGACAGGAGCGGTGGACTGGCGGGGACTGTTTTTCCAGCGTTCCGAGAGCTTGCTGACTTTAGAAAGGGGGGCGAAGATTCCTGGAGAGGGTCCGAGAGAAATTAGTTTGTTAGCCACTGAGAAGAGAGAAGGCGGCAAGGCCTAAATTGTACTAAAAAACATGAAAACAGCCAATGCTTAAATGAGAAATGTCCAACTAATATAAAAAATAAATAGGGAAAAACAGGGTTAGGTATCACCAAATACAAAGTTCTGTCATGGAACTCTAAATGGCGCAGGCTGTTCTAACTCAATCTGATATAATTACATCATCATCATCCATAGGGTGCAGCTGATTTTCACATCAGCAGTCAATGAGCTTGCTGCTCAACATTCAAATACTTGGCTAGTGCTTGTTATAGCAGTTGCAGAACACTTCAGAAACCCTCCACCTTCCCCAACTCCACCTGTATAGATCTGCTGCGCGGTAATTTCAAGCATGTTATATAAGGGAGTTATTGCATATGTTACATATGCAGCAGCAGTATTTTTACATGCACACAGCAGCATGTCTGTGGATGAATTGGCAGTAGCAAGGCTTGGTACGTGCTCTGACGCAGCAGCAGCGTACCAGAGCTATTCCGCCAAGACCAAACACACAAACATACATTTATGTTACATATATGAACATTAGACGGGGTGCGGCAAGGCTGAGGAATAGGGTACCGTCAGCAGATAATTTTGCTCCGTTATCAGTTGTAGCAGTTGTGGTTGTATCAATAACAGACCACTAGATGGCGCAATTGAAGAATCAGAGTTGTATTGCAGGGAGCCATGTAGAAATATAAATGAACGATGCATGGTTCTGTTCTAAGCATGTAAGATACAAGTTTGTGAAAGGACTTCCAGTGCCAGGTAAACGTAAAGCAGATTATGAATATACTTAAGATTAGGGGTTGCACCGACTAAGCTTGATGTCGACTAGTCGCTTGTCCTATAGAGGGCGCAACAGGATAAGAAATATTTGAAGGACTTCCACATTCACGCTACATTTCCAAACAGTTAAAATGACAAATAAATGCATACTCTGAAAGCGCTCCACAAGACATGTGATATTAAATTACTGGATGCTCGAAATTAAATGGGAGAATGCATGTTTTAAACAGCTTATTGTACAGGTAAGTTAACCGCCATTCTAATCTAATGCACTGCTGCACTGTAACGCACACATCGTGCGCGACGTGACACAAGCAAATAGAACCCAGTGATGTTCACGGAACAGTGGATCAGTGGATGACAGTAAACTGATGCCCCGTTCTATTTCTGACAAACTCCAGCGCTCTGACACAAATGACAATTTCAAATATTCATAAGATAATCGTGAAAAAAAATAGTTTCCTCAAAAATATGAAGCAGCACAACTGTTTTCAGCATTAAAATAATCAGAAATGGTTACTGAGCAGCAAATCAGCATATTGAAATGATTTCTGAAGGATCGTGTTACACTGAAGACTGGAGTAATGATGCTGAAAATTCAGTTAGCTTGAAAATATTTTTCTCTAAAAAAAGGGGGCCCGGCAGAAAAAGTTCGGGAACCACTGGGTTAGTGAAATTGTGCTGACAAGCTAACTATGCATGCTTATATATCATCATATTGCAACAGATATGTGGCTGGTTAAGACAAAAATTCAGATTAATGCAAACAAAAATATTTGATTCATTCGTGCTCTATCATGTTGCATCTGGTTTACTAGTTTGTAAACATTACACTCACTAGTTAGCTAGTTACACTCAAATCACCATAACACACTTGTCAAAGTTGTAGCTGGTTATGGAAGGGATATGACTCATTCCTTGGTGATTTGTTGTGCCTGATTTGCTAGTTACTAAAAATTAAGCTCGCTCGTTATCTAGTTATCCTTACATCTTGTCAAATCACAACTGCCATATTCATGGCTGGTTATAAAAAAAAAAAACATTAACACAGAAAAGGCATGATTACTTGACTACTGTGCAAGTAAATAGCTAGTAAACATTAAACTCAGTTATGCTCAAATATAGTCATACCTCACTTACCACATTTTCCCTCACTTATCATTTGTTCAGACAACAATTCAATAAGACATGCATTATTGCTTGACTTTTTATATTGCTCCAGATTAGCTAGTTAGTAAACATTACGCTCAATATTTATCTGGTTGGGCTCAAATATCACAGTTTGGTTAGCTGGTTAAGACAAAAATAGGATTAACAGACATGACATGATATTTTTTTGTGCCTGGTTAACATTTTGGTAAACTAAGTTTTTAACAATACTCTTTGCAAGTCACTATCATATGGGAAAACCTTTTCCATTAATACTCTTACCATGTTTAATTGGGCAACTAAAGTACTGGACGCCAGCTACCGATCCATCATTCTTGGCCACTGGTTGGTGAAGCTCCACTCCAGCCCAAAGCCCACCAGCAAACTCTGTACTGCCACAGAACCCATCCTTACAAAAGAGTCCCGACCTTACAAAACAAGCGAGAGCCACAGAGGAAACTAAGATTTACACTTTCCCTTAATGCATTCAATCACGGGACCACAGGAGCATCCTGCAGAAACACTTTAACAAACGGAGGGGAGGCTCTATGGGGACAGTATGAGAAATAGTTTTCTGGCCGCGTGGGCTGCTGAGGTGATAATACATGTTCAATAGACCTGTTTCACGCTCTCTTTATCTTGCTCCGTACTCCGGAGGGCAATGAAAAGTGATTACTTCTTTATTCCAAAAACAAACAAGCACATTCGCACACCGCAGCCCATTTGACTGGTTGGTGGAGAGCCGACCTTGTTTTCTTATGTGCCGACATTCATAAACAGGCAAATGAGTTTGGATAAAAATAACGTTAAAAGTAAAATAGGGATCAAAGAAAGCCAGCGGTGCCAAGGATCCCTGAAGATAATGGGGTTTTGATTAGCCAATCTGCAGATTCTAGGCACTCTGCTCACTTTAGTCCCAATATGGCGAAAGAATTCATTAATGGATAATTTGGAGTGTAGTTTTGAGAGGGCGAGAGGCAGCCAAAAAAAATGTACATGGAATTATTTCTGCAAGGACAATGCAGATGAGCAAGCCCTCTGGTCTCTTTACTCTTCTTTCAGTTTTCTGACCCCCCCGTGGTCCATACCCACTGCAAATGGATTTGAAAGCCCCAGCTGAAACCCCATCCACTACTGATGATGTCACAATGGGCCGCAGCTTGCAATGTGGCTGCCTTTTAGCTGTAGCAAATAGCAGACAGTTACACATATACAGAATGTAGGACAGATTTTGATTGCATGGCAGCTTTAGGATATCGTTCAGTGACATTTTAGTTCTTCGCGGGGAGCAGTGCATGCAGTAATTTCTTTCCAACAACTCTCATTTTGCTGAACATTGTGGGGAGGCACACCTGTTTCTATTAAATCAATATCAATCACATCAAACATGTTATGTTTGAACTCTAGCGTCTCTAACCTGTTTTTCTGTTTGATGTGAGAACCAACAAGCACACACATTTCCTTGATTTTTGAAGCAATGTACATTTTTTTCAACACACATACAAACATTTATATATTAGGGCTGTCAATCGATTAAAATGTTTAATCTGATTAATCACATCCTTTTTTCTGTGATTAATCGTGATTAATCGCATACTTCATGAAATTAAACATAGACCATTTATCTTGTTTCAAATGTTTATTTTGTCATCATTTGCTATATCCAGCAAAGTAAACCAAAAGATTGAAGGGTGATTCTCAAAAATCTATATTTTCTGCAAGCTTTTTTCAAGATAAATTTAGATGTATTTCCAAAAAAGGACACTTAGAAACTCCAAAAGGACACCAAAGAACCAAATTATATAAGGAGCCCATATAAGCACATATGAAAGAAAAAAAATCTGAATTTTATAGTATGTGTACAGTGCAACACCAAAGAGCTTTCTTACATTTTAGAGAAGCCAAGTTGCGATACCGAACAGGACCACATGGAGATGCCAAAAAAACCTAAACCAACCGCCTGCTGACTGCATATATCTACTACATTACATGGATCCATTCAGTATAACTAAACACAGCAACATAAACATGACAAATCAAAACGAGCAGAGCTTGTGTTTTAAAGCGAAACACACTGGAATGAATAATTCACTGAAAAGGCAACGTGAGTCTCTGTTCTCTCTGCAATCTCTGATGTAATCAGCCTGGCTTCCTTTATATTAGTTTTGGACGGATTGTTTGAATGCATTCGCTTACTGGATCATTGGACTGAAAACTTCCCCGGATTTTAGCAGCTTAAAATGATCTAATCGCAAGCAGAGTAGCAAAATTGGGTTAAAGGGTTAGAATAGAAATCGTGCTTCAGTAATTTTACAGTAATTGCGTAAAAATATTTTAACGTGTTAAGGATTGTAAAATTAATCGCATGCGTTAATGCGTTGACAATGACAGCCCTAATATATATATATATATATATATATATATATATATATATATATATATATATATATATA
>NW_015505395.1:124880-131259 GCF_001515645.1 Sinocyclocheilus grahami | reverse complement strand
TTTTTTCATTGTGTATCTTTAAATTATTTAGGTTTCATTAACCTAAAACATTGCATATTTTACACTGCTTTTATACACATACCACACTGTTTGTGTTTAGTTTAGTTTACATATTCGGTGGACATATTCAGTTTAATATTTTATAAATAAACACTCCTCAGCAACCAGCACGGATCAGCTCTAGGCATGACGAAGCGGATAGCGTCATCTTTTGGAAGACCAAACAAAGTAGTTTTGCTTTCACAAAAAAACACAGCGCCTTCACGACATGGCGGCAGTGGCAACAACAATACTACAGCGAGAATAAAAGTTACACCTTCTTTCTTTGCATGAACATTTGTGTGGCGTTATGCAAACCTTCCCACATCGTGGTGTAGACATGTGGGGGCGTGTTAGAACAAGCTGTTTTAGGTAGGCGTGGTTGACTCTTAACTTTCATAAAGAATATCTCTTTGGATTTGAGACTTTAGTCTTTGCAACTTTACAGATCTTCTTTATGCACCAAGAGCTTGTAACACTTCAAAGAGAAAGGAAAAATTGAAATCGCAACATATGACCCCTTTAAAGGTGACATATCATGAAAATCTGACTTTTCCAGATTTTAAGTGCTATAATCAGGTCCCCGGTGCATCTAGCAACCAAGGAAACATGAAAAAGATTAACCCAGTAACTTTGTTTTGGTAAGCCTTTTTCTGCAAGCGTCTGCAAAAACAAGCGCATCTGATTTCGCTCCACTAGTGACATGGCCAAGGGATCTCATTATAATATTACCGCCCCTTAATCTGTAAATTTACACCCACGGTGCCATCATTTGATTTCGCAAGCGACAACGGTGTGCCAGTTCTAATGCCATGGTGAAAGTTCGAGCACAACATGCTAACTGTTCTGCCTTTGGCTGCACAGACGATCACAGAACACTGTTTAGAGTCCCAGCCTCAGAGGAGACAACAGAGCAGTGGATTTATTGATTTATTTACTGTATATTGCTGCTGCCACACAGATCTAAAATAAACATGCGATTTATTTCCCAGCTGTTTACCTTCACAGATATAACCGACTGTTTTTGTAACTTGTGTGTGTTTTTAACGTAAACTTGTGTGTGAATTTAGTTTAGTACTCAAATGCTGCGACAGCCGCTTTCTGTCCGTGTGCACTTAGAATATCGTTTATCATAAGTTTAAACTAATATGGTTTAAAACGCATGATTTCAGCACGATAAACATGATAATCAGAACCAAAACCGATGTTTTTAGCCGGTACAAGCTGTAATGGCGCAGCTCTATTCTGGAAAAGGGGGTGGGGAGCAGCAGCTCATTTGCATTTAAAAAGACAGGCACGAAAAACAGCGTTTTTCTGCTTCTACTCAAAATGGGCATTTTCAAAATGATATAATAAATTATCTGTGCGGTATTTTGAGCTGAAACTTCACAGACACATTCTGGGGACACCAGAGACTTGTAAAAAGGGGCATAATATGTCTCCTTTAAGTGTCCCCAACTAAGCAAGCCAGAGGCGACAGCGGCAAGGAACCAAAACTCCATCGGTGACAGAATGGAGAAAAAACCTTGGGAGAAACCAGGCTCAGTCGGGGGGCCAGTTCTCCTCTGGCCAGACAAAACCAGCAGTTCAATTCCAGGCTGCAGCAAAGTCACATTGTGCAGAGGACTCATCTGATTGTAGTAATACAATGTGACTTACACAACGATGTGATTTTTTTCCCCCTCTCTCAACTAAGCCTGGGCGATAAAACGGTATCGATATTTATCGACGGTACACCTTCTTCGATAACGATATAAAAAAATGTCGATATAGTGCAGTATATAGGCATGTGCTATGAGTAACGCAGACAGCACACACAAACATGAACACATGCTGAATTGAGTGCTGTGCCTGCCTGTGATGAGGAGATTGTGAATAAAAAAAAAGAATATTAGTCGAATTTAAAATAAACATTTGCATTTGATTGTTAGGAGTGGGTCAGGGAGCATCATCAGTGGCGCACAAGATGCGGTGATAATGATGTAAGTGACTTTGTTGTATTTTAATGTTTTGCTAGTCTTGCCCACGAGATGCGCCGCTGCGGTGTTATGCATTCAAAATATTAGAGAAATATAGAAGCTCAATGCCGAGAAGATCTTGATTAGGTTAAAACCGAAACCAAGCCATTCACACAGAACGCATATTCAGCAGCACATTTTTTTTAGCCGGACAAATATGACTGCTGCACACGTGTCTCACACAAGAGATGTAGCCATGAAAAGTTAAAACAGTTTAAACTTTTAGAAAACACGTCGCAAATTAGTGGAGGTTTATTCCTTTTCACTGTGTCTCTTATGTTTTTAAATGCAATCTGCGTGATGGGCGATTTGGCTCTTTTGAATTAAGCAATATATAAATACATTATACTGTTTTGTTCATAATTGTTTATACAATTTACAAAATTATATTTGATTTATATGAGTTAATTTAAACGTAATGCACGTTTTTTTATAGACAGTTATTTCCATGCGTTGACATTATGTGCTGCATTATTTTGCTAATTGCGACCTCCTTGTGGCCTCGGGAGACAAGCCAAAAGTTTCCTTAAAACCTATTTAATCTGCATATAAAACATTAGAAACTAGATATTTGTTTAATTTTTATTGTGTGTTTGACTGTTAAAACAAAAACATATTTGTTGTTTGTCTCAATAAATTGGGTTAATTTAAAAATACAGTGGTTGAATTAAAAACAAAAATTATATTGCTCTTTGTTTTAAAAAGGTTATAAAAAATGTCAATAATTATCGATACCGAACGATATGAAACATTATATTGTTGATAAATGTTTTAGCTATATCGCCCAGCCCTACTCTCAACAATGCAATTTTGACCCAGTGTGAATTCATTTCTAGAAAATATTGTAGTTACTCCATAATGTGTGTGCAAGCTAAACTGAATCACTGAATGGCAAGACATGGCAAGCCAGGTTGTGCAAATGTTTAACAGTATGTCTCATCACCCCCCTCCAGCCAAACAGTTCAATGCCTCAACTGCAGCACGGCTCAATGCCATTTTTAAATTTATTACACAGCCAACTGCCTGAGTAGTGGACTTCTTGTGCCCTTCTGTCTTATCCAACAATGTGTTGTGGCAGGCACCGAACTGGAACCAAACAAGGAATATGGCCAAAACAAATGTGCTGTCCTTGGCTGGTGGGCAGTAACTGTGTTTAACTTTTCCTCGGCCCATTGGCTCTCTGTGGGCTTTAGGCTTAATGTACTTGCCCATTTCGCCAGCGCCATACCCTGTGCTCATTAATATGTTGATGGAAGTGTCCATGTTTGGGACATCCATTTTGAGAGCTCTTTGCATCGAGAAAAGCTGAAAGGGTTTGATGTACCACACATTTCTTAGATGGCATGGTGTTTTGGAGTTGTTTTCCATCTTCAGACATATAAATATACGACTCCATACAACTGGAAACTAAGGGCCCTCAATTTGTATTGGGATCATAGATAAACAACACCGCTGGGCGATGTTGTGCCTCATGCAGCTCCATTCATCAACTGGGTCTTTTACTACCACAGCATGAGACAAAAGCTCTGTTCCAAAATCTAGTGTGCTACCTACTTAGACAGCATTTTAAGGCCTCAAGGATGAACATCAATCAGAGGTAGAATAAAATAGCTTTGGCCAAATTATGAAGCAGCATCGCATGTATAGAACAGATAAGCCAATCGCGGAATGTATTATGCCAAGTTCAGTGAAGAAATAAAAGAACAAATGGCAGACAAAGCGTCAAAAATGGCCTTGTTAGTTTAGCAACATGCTAACGTTAAACTCTCCAGTGTGGAGAAACGGAGATGGGAAAAGGAGATGAGACAACAACAGCAACAACAAACTACTGGAGTTCACAACAATAACAGACAATGAGTGTTTGTATGAGATCCACAGGTCACAGCCAGTTTAGCCGCACACTACTTTTATGCCGACCATTAACATTAGAATATAAACTGTTTATCGTCTATTCAGTACGACTAAATAAAAAGTGTGCGCCTCATTGTGCATTAACTTGAATCAAGCCCAACAAATGTCTGTTTTAAAAACAGTGGATGAGTAATTCACTCCTTGATTTGCTTCATTTTTACTGATTTATTTATTTAGTCATTTAGCAGACGCTTTTATCCAAAGCGACTTACAAATGAGGACAATAAAAGCAGTCAAAACTAACAAAAGAGCAACAATATATAAGTCCAAATGACAAGTTTGATATATATTACACACACACACAAAGAAAAACAAGTAGATAGAATAGAAAAAATAGAACGCTAATGTTTTTTTGTTTTTGGTTGTTTTTTTTTAAATAAAAAAAGAAGATAAATATAGATAAAGTATAATTAAAATAGAATAGAAAGTGCTAGAGTTAGAGGGTCAAATAAAGGTGGAACAGATGTGTTTTTAGTCGTTTCTTGAAGATGGTTAAGGACTCAGCTATTCGGATTGAGTTGGGCAGGTCTTTCCACCAGGAGGGAACAGTTAATGAAAAAGTCAGTGAAAGTGATTTTGTGCCTCTTTGAGATGGCACAATAATACGCCTTTCACTTGCAGAACGCAAGCTTCTAGAGGGCTCATAACTCTGAAGTAATGAATTTAGGTAAATGGGTGCAGAGCCAGTGGTGGTTTTGTAGGCAAACATTAATGCCTTGAATTTAATGCGAGCAGCTACTGGTAGCCAGTGCAAATTGATGAACAGAGGTGTGACATGCATTCTTTTCGGCTCATTAAATATTAATCTTGCAGCAGCTTTTTGGATTAATTGTAGAGGTTTGATAGACGTAGCTGGAAGACCTGCCAAGAGAGCATTGCAATAGTCCAGCTTGGATAGAACAAGAGCTTGAACGAGGAGTTGTGTTGCATGTTCTGAAAGAAAGGGCCTGATCTTCCTAATGTTGTATAAAGCAAATCTGCAGGACCAGGCAGTTTTAGCAATGTGGTCTGAGAAATTCAGCTTATCATCAATCACAACTCCAAAGGTTTCTAGCTGTTTTTGAAGGAGTTATGGTTGATGAGCCTAACTGGATGGTGACATTTTGATAAAGTGATGGGTTTGTTGAAACCACAAGCAGTTCTGTCTTAGCCAGGTTGAGTTGAAGGTGATGGTCCGTCATCCAACAAGAAATGTCTCTTAGACATGCTGAGATGCGAGCAGCTATTGTCGGATCATCAGGCTGGAATGAGAAATAATAATAATAATAAAAGCCTCCTTTGAGATTGTTTTGACAGACATGTTTATTGTGCATTTTAAACGTGTTTATTGCTAAGTTTAGTGTGGCAAAATAGAAGCGCAGCTGTAATTCGCGGGCAATGTATGTGGTTACCATGACAAGCTCACGCGCTTGCTGCTGTTCTATGTGAATGTGAATATGTAGATTTACTATAGCAAAACTAAAATGTGTCTAAAAGTATGACTAACCAAATCCACCGGCTCGGTTTGCGCCCCCCCCCAAACTCAAATGTCAAGCTACGCCTATACCGCTGACCCAATCGCAAACACACAATCATGAGGCCACACCCTGTTTTATAGCATCAAATAACTAACTAAATGCAAGATTATTAGAAAAAGGAACACTTAAACATATATCAGCGCAATAACCACCTAAAATGACGAAAACCATCTTTGGGAAAAATGTATTTGAAGAGTAATTTGCTGTCCCAGTCATTTACATGGAGAGGGCAGGGTTTATGACAGCCAGCCACCAGGGGGCCATCAAAATGTTTTGGTTTCACTTTTCAGAACCGGTGAGACACTCGGTTTTTGCACATGCTATCAGGAGGGATACATTGGAATGCTACGTGTTCAATTAATCAATACATACATACATGCATAAAAGAGATTATTAGAGTACATTTTACAAGAACATACTACTTTAGTCTTTCTAATTAAAAATTTCACATTTAAAAAACGAATATGCTAATATACTAATATGCTAGCATTTGCATCAAAATTTAAGTACAAATTGGCCTTAAAGACTCTGTCTTGTAGCTTTTCTACAGGTGATTCTCTTCACGCAAAGCTGCAAATTGTGCTTGTGCAATCACTAACACACACACAAACACACCCCGAACCTTCACTTTGATCTTTTTTTTAGCTGAATCCCAGAAAACTAGAAGGGTTGTGACTCTGTTCGTCGGTCCAAAAAAATATCCAAGAGATGGATGGTGTAGGCACACAGTCATGGGAGATATGCTGACTGTCGGTCTGAATGTCCTGACAAGTAGCACCCTTCTAACCTGTGCTCAGGTTATATCCCCATCAGCTAAAGTTAATGTTGAACTGCATCTAAAATAGTGCTGAATAAATATGTATCACCATTATCATGACAGGAGTTTGTTAGCAA
>NW_015505395.1:123908-124670 GCF_001515645.1 Sinocyclocheilus grahami | reverse complement strand
AGTGTTGGAATGACCACGGCAGGCTGGAAAGTATAGCTGCATTATTAAATTTTTTTTCAGACGTAATTAGTATGAAACAGCTCACTGCTTCAATCACTGCTTACGTAATGCAGGAATTTCCACAATTATTCAAAGGTGATATTTGATTATGTTCCTCTGGTATCAAAGAGCAAACAACAAAATTATATTTTCTGAAACTGAAGCTGACGCTGCACCTTAAAAAAAAAGGTTCAACACATTTGAGTGCTCCCTTAGTGTACCTCATTTGCACTGCGCATGACTGCACCCTAGTGGTTAACAAAAGCGTCTGCAGAAAGATCAACTATTCCGTTTCAGCATCATAATGATGAAGAGCTCCATGTCGGACAGATGAAGGATGATTCACTGAGATGGTAATATAACTCCACTGTTAGGCGTATTAAATAATATTGTTAGAGACAATGGATGAAGACGAAGAAGAAGAAAAAAATGAAATAGTCAAAAGGATCACAGTGTGCAATATAAAAATGTTTTTGGCCAATATGAAGCAAAACAGGTGTAATTGGGTGATGGTGAACAACAACAGTTTGCTATTTTCCAAACTCCTTCCCCACATATTCTACCTTTGTTTCCTATTGTCAGTGTTGTTGCTTGGCAACAAGGAATAATTTTATGGCTAAACCTCAGCTGCTCCAGAACGTTCTCCACAGACACGAAAGTCTGCCAAGCTTGTCGCTATGATGTTATCAGATGATTTGATGATTGTTTCCCCACACTGACGAT
>NW_015505395.1:122580-123269 GCF_001515645.1 Sinocyclocheilus grahami | reverse complement strand
TAATAATAATAATAATAATAATAATTATTATTATTATTATTAAACTTTGATATTACTAAATATACTAT
This sequence comes from Sinocyclocheilus grahami, assembly GCF_001515645.1. Classification (NCBI taxonomy): domain Eukaryota; kingdom Metazoa; phylum Chordata; class Actinopteri; order Cypriniformes; family Cyprinidae; genus Sinocyclocheilus; species Sinocyclocheilus grahami. The sequence goes on along the minus strand of NW_015505395.1, from coordinate 123,201 downwards.
TCTTCTAAAAATCTACTTACCCACACTATGATGAACATTTAAAACAAACAATAATAATCATAATATTAATATATTTACTACCAAATATGAACTTTATTATTAAATATAGATTATTTTTAGTGGTCGACCGGTATTGGTTTTTTGACAGCCGATGCCAATGCCGATATCTTGGCAAGCATGGTGGCCAATGGCCGATATAAAGCCGATATGATTTTATGTATTTTAATAAATATTTAAGAAATGTGAAAATTTATTTAAAAATAAATGTGTTAAATAAACATACTTATACTTTAGATGACAAAGTATTTTCACATATAAATAAATAGTTAATAAAAATATAATTAAAAAGAAAGTAAACACTGCAACCAACAGGGCACACAGTATTCTTGGAAGTTTGTGTGCATTAATCATATTTTTTCAAATAAAGCCAAGGTAACACAGCACACAGTGAAAATGACATGAATATGACAGTGGGCAAATGCATAAAGCGCAGCATAATTTAAAATCACGAGTTTAAAATTTGTCGATCGCACATCTCCAGTCGAGCAGAACTCTCCTCCTGTCAGCATTCAATTTACACGGACCGACCGTCACGCAGAGAACACGCGATCATGCAGGTCA
>NW_015505395.1:119066-120671 GCF_001515645.1 Sinocyclocheilus grahami | reverse complement strand
AATACATCAGTGAATGTTTTTCAGAAGAAAAAGAAAAGTTTGTTTCCTCTGAACATTTTTCAGGAAAAATAAATATACCAATTAGATTTTTGCATCTTCTGAAGAAATTGTGAATGGTGCGTGTGTTAATCAACATAGCTACAGGGTTGCTAGGGAGTTCTGAGTGTTACCTCAGCCCAAATCTTTGTTTCTATCCAAACCTAGTAAGCTGGTCATGCAGGCAACATTTTAAGGCATAATCGTGCTATTTATTTATTTTATTTTGTTTTACCTATTTACATTTTGCATGTCCTATGATTTTTACGCTTATTAGAATAGGCTAAAGGGGCATTGGTGGAAAAGGTACATTTGAATATTAATTAAATAAATTTTCTTTTAAACCACCAGATGTCCCAAAAACTCACCGCAGATATTTTCTAAACATACATGCTGCATTATGCGCTTGGAAACTTGACTGATCCTTGATGTGATCTCCGGCACAATTTTTTTTTATTATTATTTTTTTTAATTATGTATTATTTAATTTGGGTGTCCACCTTATAGATAATCACCATATTTATAATGAAACCATTATATTTAAAAACATTATATTAATCACATACACATACACATACTAATTTATTTTTTCTGTATTTGTAAAATGAATACATTTTAACGACATTTATTGAAAACTAGTTGAAATTAAATGAGTTAAATTTTTATTAATTAATTAATGTACGTATGTGGGTCAAAGACGAAAAAGGGTTTAAGCATAAAAACAATTAGTGTAATACTGCTTTAAATTGTAAAAATTCAAACGTGTTCTGTTTAATTTAATAGCAATTTTGTTTTTGTTTTTCCGAGCAAAAAATAAATATCATATATTTTTCCCTGATTTACAGAAGAGACCCAAAGAAATGTCATTCAGTGTAACAATCTTGTCAATCATATTTACAACAAAAATCAATTTATGACATATTAAAAGACTAATTACTTGCACCTCAAATACTAATTAGTTGTAATTTTACATTTTTAAAATTTGCCACTATCCTAGGTTTTGCCCATTGGTCAGTAATATGTTTTTACTAATTTAAAACACAATACAATTTAATATGCTCCCTTATTCTTTTATATATTTTAATATGTACAAGTCAGAATAAGCATGTTGTTTGAATTTTCACATAAATATTGTGTTACACTGAATGACAATGTAACATTATTTAAACCAAATATTCTCCAAAAACATATCTGAACCCTTAATAGATACTTTACTTACATTTAATGTACAGTATATGTATATGTATTGATTGATTGATTGCATGTATGTATTTATTTTTTCATGTTTCAGTTAATGGTTGTTTTATTTTAAAGTGGTCATATGATGCGATTTCAAGTTTTCCTTTCTCTTTGGAGTGTTACAAGCTGATTGTGCATAGATAAGATCCCTGAAGTTGCAAAGACTAAAGTCTCAAAACCAAAGAGATATTCTTTATCAAAGTTAAGACTCGGCCACGCCCCCCTAAAATGGCTCGTTCTAACATGCCCCCACATGTCTACCTCACTATGTGGAAATATTAGCATAATGCTGCCCAAATGTGCACGCAAAGAAAGAAGGCGTGGTTTCAG
>NW_015505395.1:117850-118787 GCF_001515645.1 Sinocyclocheilus grahami | reverse complement strand
TGACTGTTCAAATGCGGAGTTTTGCGCATCGTGTGTGTGTGTACGAGAGAGAGAGAGAAAGAGAGAGTGCTAGAGAGCGCGAGAGAGAGAGCGAGAGGGAGAGAGGGGGTCATATCACAGTGGAGTCAGCTGTCTTAACCATGGCTTGTGTACTGCAAACACATACCAGCTTCATCACTGTGTCTGTCACGTAACTCTGTTCCCCTTTTGGGCTCTGTCTTTACATTTATTTTGAAAGCTGAAGCTCGCGATTATGGTAAGGGGCGTTACATTTCCGACAAGTGCTTGCGGTATTCGGCCAATCACAATGCACTGGGTCAGCTGGCCAATCAGAGCAGACTGCGCTTGTCGGACGGAGGGACTTTGTAGAAAACGAAGCATTTGAGAGAGGCGGGGCATAGAGAACCTACAATAATGTACAGTATTTTAAAAATAATGTGTTTTTTGAACATTGAAGCATGTCAACATATTCTGTTACACCTAAAACACAAAATAATGATCTTTAAAAAAGCATCATATGACCCCTTTAAATAACAGATTTTTTTTTTCTTTTTATTGTATGCGGGCTGAAAATCACAAATGTGTCGGTTTCATTCAAATATGCATAATTACATTTCATATTATCTTTAAAAACCATGAGATTGACACTCAGAATAACTCTGACCTCATTGCCAATGACACTAATATTCCGCTGGACTTGAGGAACCCACTGTCTGAGAACAGCGAAGAGCTCTGGAACAGTGGTCCGCGCATCCAACAGAACTTCTCGACACAGAGGATCATTTGGGTCAAAGAAAGAGAACTCTGCATAACAAAGCAGTCAAATCTGTAAGATCTTTAAACAACCTCAGATCCTAAAAATATGCTTGAGTCGATATAAATTATTATTCAAAATCCTATTCATTTTGATTTATCCATGCTGAGCCAGAGCCCGATC
>NW_015505395.1:116048-116959 GCF_001515645.1 Sinocyclocheilus grahami | reverse complement strand
TGATGTTATCAGATGATTTGATGATTGTTTCCCCACACTGACGATGTCTCTATTAGAGTGTCAGTTGAGAAACAAAAACCTAGCTCAAAAAACATCTCCTGATTGACAAGCACGACTGGCGGAGATAACGTGGGGTAAAAAATGAAGGATGGAAAACTCTGGCTGCCTCACAACATAGAGAGAAAAAACAAAAAAAACAAGCAACATCACACCAGTTTCTATTTTATGTTCTGGCAGCAGAGCTGATAAACCTTTTACATGCAAACAAACCTCTCTGATTAACGACCTACTAAAAGGCCTGCTGAACTGAAATGCATGCATTTTACAAAAGTTTAAGTAATATCAATAATTCAGTGACATCTGCTGTTTGTGAAGAGAATGACTCCTGGCGGTGACGCTCTGTGAGTGTAAAATGAGTTCAGGGAGAGAAATGAGCATGGCTAATTTACCGCTGTGCTGATGAGACAGACTGAAAGGAAAATAATAAAGCTGGCTGTGAATGTGCGAGTGTGTGCGTCAGCCTGAACCTGTGTGCTCACTTCATATATCCATTTATCTACCAAACTATCTACCCAACCAACCATCCATGCATCCATCCATCCATCCATCCATCTAAAACAAACTGTAGACTGATGAGACTGATGATTTTTCCCCCAACACTGAGATACGCACTTTTACAATTCTGAAATAAATAATTAATAACATGTTAATAATAATAATAATAATAATAATAATAATAATTATTATTATTATTATTAAACTTTGATATAAAATATACTATTCTTCAAAAAATCTACTTCCCCACACTATGATGAACATTTAAAACAAACAATAATAATCATAATATTAATATATTTACTACCAAATATGAACTTTATTATTAAATATAGATTATTTTTAGTGGTCGACCG
>NW_015505395.1:108992-114808 GCF_001515645.1 Sinocyclocheilus grahami | reverse complement strand
TAACATTGTATTAATATCATTATTGTTATCATTATTATTATTATAAAATATATAAAAAATGGTATGTATTTCCCCACACATGAAAAAACATGTATAATAATAATAATAATAATAATGTGATGCACATAACTATCAAAACAATGTATTATTATTATTATTATTATTATTATTATTATTATTATTATTATTATTATTATTATTATTATTATTATTATTATTATTATTATTATTATTATTATTATTATTATTATTATTATTATTATTATTATTATTATTATTAACATGTTTTCTTATTAAATATAATCATTGTCGTACAATATATAATAATTTTTTACTTTTTTACTTTGCACTCATTTTATGAAAGTTAGCGGGAACAGGGCATGACATAGACCAGTTTCGAACCAGAGTTTTGTTGCAGACATTGCTCTCCTACAGAGTGAACATGGGTTCTACTTGAGGTGTCACAGCTCCAATATGATAATGCAGATTTACAAGAAATACTTGAACAACAAACAAAGAAAGCTGGATTTCAGTTTGCTTTGTTAGTGGCCGTACAGAAAATCACAAACCCTAAAAGCGGGGTTGGCTCCCAGCTCCAGCAGACACTTCACTGCAGAGGTACACAGGTTTGAGGCGGCGATGTGCAGCGCAGTGCTGAAGTCAAAATCACTGCAGGTCGCATCCACCTCTGAAACCCAACAGACCACATGCGGACATCATCACACAAGCACTTGAGTTTGTTATGAGATTCAAACTGCAATTTTGATTCCCACTGTCATTCCATTATCTCTCCTCACCTCCCGGCTGTGACGCCTGCAGAACCACACGGATGAGAGGAGGGACGTCGAAATATGCAGCGTAGTGGAGAGCGTTCATGTTGGTCCAGCGGCTGCGTAAGGACGGCTCGGCTCCCAGCGACAACAGCTGACGGGCGAAACAGGCCGCACTCTCAGCATCACCTGCAATCAGATGTGATTTCATATCGGGTCTTTTTTCAGTTATCACAAGTGCTGGATCAATGATCTGTCCTGTTAATCACTGTTAATTAAAAATATTTTTTTATTTGTTTGTTTTTCTTCAATTGAATACACGCTCACCTATTCCTGGAGCTCCTGCCTTGCAGCAGTAGTGCAGCAAAGTCATGTCAGTGAGACCATCTCTGTCATTGACACCACAGCCTCTTTTCAGAATCTACAGAACACAAAAATTCTCCCTTGAATAGATACAGCAAGGACATCCAGCTAAAGATTTCATGCTGACAGAGACACACGCTGTCTGCAAAGATAATATTTCAGTCAACAGAGCCTGACACTGAACTGGGGGAGTGTGTGGGTATGTTTTATGACAGCTGCAAGAAAACATGAAATTAAAATTGACCCTGTTTAGATGCTAAATGTCCCTGACCTTGTTATGCACAATACATCAGTGAATGTTTTTCAGAAGAAAAAGAAAAGTTTGTTTTCACAATTTTTCATCAAAATGTAATTACATTCCTTTCCTCTGAAGATTTTTCAGGAAAAAAATAAATATACCAATTAGATTTTTGCATCTTCTGAAGAAATTGTGAATGGTGCGTGTGTTAATCAACATAGCTACAGGGTTGCTAGGGAGTTCTGAGTGTTACCTCAGCCCAAATCTTTGTTTCTATCCAAACCCAGTAAGCTGGTCATGCAGGCAACATTTTAAGGCATAATCGTGCTATTTATTTATTTAATTTAGTTTTTTTGTTTAAAATTTATTTAACCTATTTACATTTTGCATGTCCTATGATTTTTACGCTTAATAGAAAACTGGTGGCACTGGTGGAAAAGGTACATCTGAATATTAAATTTTCTTTTAAACCACCAGATGTCCCAAAAACTCACCGCAGATATTTTCTAAACATCCACGCTGCATTATGCACTTGGAAACTTGACTGATCCTTGATGTGATCTCCGGCACAATTTTTTTAATTATTATTTTTTTAAATTATGCATAATTTAATTTGGGTGTCCACCTTATAGATAATCACCACATTTATAATGAAACCATTATATTTAAAAACATTATATTAATCACATACACACAATAAGTGTAATACTGCTTTAAATTGTAAAAATTCAAACGTTTTCTGTTTAATTTAATAGCAATTTTGTTTTTGTTTTTCCGAGCAAAAAATACATATCATACATTTTTCCCTGATTTACAGAAGAGACCCACTGAAATGTCATTCAGTGTAACAATCTTGTCAATAATATTTACAACAAAAATCAATTTATGACATATTAAAAGACTAATTACGTGCACCTCAAATACTAATTAGTTGTAATTTTACATTTTTAAAATTTGCCACTATCCTAGGTTTTGCCCACTGGTCAGTAATATTTTTTTACTAATTTAAAACACAATACAATTTAATATGCTCCCTTATTCTTTTATATATTTTAATATGTACAAGTCAGAATAAGCATGTTGTTTGAATTTTCACATAAATATTGTGTTACACTGAATGACAATGTAACATTATTTAAACCAAATATTCTCCAAAAACATATCTGAACCCTTAAAAGATACTTTACTTACATTTAATGTGCTTTCTATGGACATAAAATCACTTTTGTTAATTTTCTTTTGATGCAGACATCTTAACGTCTTTGACCGTATGTATATATGTATTGATTGATTGATTGCATGTATGTATTTATTTTTTCATGTTTCAGTTAATGGTTGTTTTATTTTAAAGGGGTCATATGATGCGATTTCAAGTTTTCCTTTCTCTTTGGAGTGTTACAAGCTGATTGTGCATAGATAAGATCCCTGAAGTTGCAAAGACTAAAGTCTCAAAACCAAAGAGATATTCTTTATCAAAGTTAAGACTCTGCCACACCCCCCTAAAACGGCTCGTTCTAGCACGCCCCCCCATGGCTACCTCACTATGTGGAAATATTAGCATAATGCCGCCCAAATGTGCACGCAAAGAAAGAAGGCGTGGTTTCAGGAACCGCAGTTAGTGTTGAAGCAGCATGTCAGGGAGACGCTGTGTGTTTCTAGGCGAAAGCAAAAGCACTTTATTTGGCCTTCCAGAAGTAGATGCATTTAGGAATCTTTAAGATAACTTACAACAGAACAGCAATGCATTTTATGGACGACCGTTTCGTGAACCTAGGAGAGGAGGTCATTCTGACTTTGCTATGACAATCTGGCGCTTCTGAATCAGCTACTGTTTTGTTATTAGTTTAAGTATTTGCTATTGACTGTTCAAATGCGGAGTTTTGCGCATCGTGTGTGTGTGTGCGAGAGAGAGAGAGAAAGAGAGAGCGCTAGAGAGTGCGAGAGAGAGAGCGAGAGGGAGAGAGGGGGTCACATCACAGTGGAGTCATATTCTGTTACACCTAAAACACAAAGTAATGATCTTTAAAAAAAGCATAATATGACCCCTTTAAATAACAGATTTTTTTTTTTCTTTTTATTGTATGTGTGCTGAAAATCACAAATGTGTCAGTTTCATTCAAATATGCATAATTACATTTCATATTATCTTTAAAAACCATGAGATTGACACTCAGAATAACTCTGACCTCATTGCCAATGACACTAATATTCCGCTGGACTTGAGGAACCCACTGTCTGAGAACAGCGAAGAGCTCTGGAACAGTCGTCCGCGGATCCAACAGAACTTCTCGACACAGAGGATCATTTGGGTCAAAGAAAGAGAACTCTGCAGAACAAAGCAGCCAAATCTGTAAGATCTTTAAACAACCTCAGATCCTAAAAATATGCTTGAGTCGATATAAATTATTATTCAGAATCCTATTCATTTTGATTTATCCATGCTGAGCCAGAGCCCGATCACTCAAATTCAGTTAAACATCTCAGTTTGAAGTGAATTAAAGTGAAGTGTGTGCGTGAATGAGAAGTGAGTACAGAGAGAGAATGATGTATCAGTGCTGACAGGCAGAAAATTGGAAAATAATTTCTGTGACCTTGTCAATACTTCACTTTTTACAGCAGTTTAAGCAGAGTCCACAATTTAGGGTCTACACTTTACTTCATAAATAAAGCTACACTTCAGAAAACAGCTAAATAAGTTGTTTGTTTATTGGCCAGGCAGCCTCCTGACCGGGAAAAAATAAATCCATCGCTATACAGTCGCAGGCAGAATTTGATGAGATAAATAACCGGAGTGTCAGCGTTTTTGGTGTGTGACCTACTTAAAAGCTTGCATGAGAAAATATTCACAGGGGCTAAACTGAAAGCAAAAGGACATTTTGATGAACGATGCACGTGTACAGACCCACACACTCACCGCGGTCTGAAGGCATAGGCGCTGATGCCACCTGATGGATCACCGGTCGCTCAGAGTTACGGGAAATAATGCTGTACCGTCCCAGGACCGACTCTCCCTCTGAAGACTCCCTCACCACATCCTCCTTGGTCATTTCCCCCTCACCACCTAAACACACAAAAAAAAGATGTATAACAAAAACATTAATAGTTGCATCTGGGGAAACATTATAAACAGGAAAAAAAAAACTATACATTTTATAAGATTTCGGTATAGACAGACAGACAGATTTTTTTTCTTTTTTTGGGGCCATACATGAATGATGCATCTGCAACTTGCTTTCATTTACCAAAAAAAAAAGAAAAGAAAGAAAGAAAAGGACTGCCTCAGCTTATAAAATCAAGCTAAAGTTAAAGTTAGAGAGTGGTAAGCATGAATAGTAATTCACAATACATAATTGCAAACTGAACACTTTTAAATCATAAAACAGAATTTGATGAGATAAATAACCGGAGTGTCAGCGTTTTTGGTGTGTGACCTACTTAACAGCTTGCATGAGAAAATATTCACAGGGGCTAAACTGAAAGCAAAAGGACATTTTGATGAACGATGCACGTGTACAGACCCACACACTCACCGCGGTCTGAAGGCATAGGCGCTGATGCCACCTGATGGATCACCGGTCGCTCAGAGTTACGGGAAATAATGCTGTACCGTCCCAGGACCGACTCTCCCTCTGAAGACTCCCTCACCACATCCTCCTTGGTCATTTCCCCCTCACCACCTAAACACACAAAAAAAGATGTATAACAAAAACATTAATAGTTGCATCTGGGGAAACATTATAAACAGGAAAAAAAAAAACTATACATTTTATAAGATTTCGGTATAGACAGACAGACAGATTTTTTTTCTTTTTTTGGGGCCATACATGAATGATGCATCTGCAACTTGCTTTCATTTACCAAAAAAAAAAGAAAAGAAAGAAAGAAAAGGACTGCCTCAGCTTATAAAATCAAGCTAAAGTTAAAGTTAGAGAGTGGTAAGCATGAATAGTAATTCACAATACATAATTGCAAACTGAACACTTTTAAATCATAAAAAGAACTGAGTCTCCCACCTAGGGAGATATCATTCATTCTGAATGCCCAAACATGATCTGTTCACTTGATTTTCACATTTGCATAATGCCAAATTTGCATGTGCTTTACAGATTACTGGACAAAGGTAATCATGATACACAAAGGAGAAGAGCTATTTGTTTCATTTCTGCGGAAATTACATAATTTATATTTTACTTCGCGCAAATTTTTGACTCAAAATTTGATTAATAGATTAATCAGATTAACAAGCTTTTGCGTCATCCCTCTCCTTTTCGGACTTGTAATTATTGTTTGCAGCATTTGGTAGATGTGGGTTTGTCCATGTTATGTTGCAACCCATTTATTGTGTTTGTATATTTTGTCTATATGTATATATATATATATATATATATATATATATATATATATATATATATATATATATATATATATATATATATATATATATA
>NW_015505395.1:97235-108724 GCF_001515645.1 Sinocyclocheilus grahami | reverse complement strand
GTTTATTTTACTTGCAGCCTTGATTTTGCAATGCATCCATACATAAAAAAACAATAGTATTATTTTTTCTGTCTTAAGTTTATGACATGTGGTTATAAAAAAAAATTAAAATGTTACAACCATAAAATAACATTCCCAGAATGTTACAGGGAGGTTTTTGGAGACAACATAAAACAGTCGCCAAGTGAAAACTCCAAAGCCTGAGTCTTTACGACCAGTATAGGCTTTTCAATAGGCAACCTGCTAAAATTAATAACTTCTTTCACATACTTAGGCCTGTTTACTCATGTCATTGCATATAGATCAGTGGACTAAACAGAATTATTGTTTATTATTAAAAGGGCTTTCAGCATATTTTGTAACTGACATATTTTGAAAACAAATCAATATAACTGCTTAGTTATCAGCTAATGATTGGCCAAGCTGGTAGATCATAACATTTAATCAGTCACTAAGCATTTTATTTATTTATTTATTATTATATATATATATATATATATATATATATATATACACACAAACTGCTCTTCATGCATTTTGGACATATGCCATGATAATACCATGTTTTTACAACATGTACCATGGTAAGTCCTTGGTAGAAGATTAATTAACAGAGCATCTTTCTTTTCTTAACTTTCTACATCAGTTGACCCTGTAACTACCATTTACAGAGTACTTTGGTAAAGGTTATTTTTAAAAGATGTGATGTTTATTGTCAAAACTACTGCTTATGTTTCCGGCTGACCTTTGTAAATGTAGAACACCTTTAAAGTAATACCGTATTACATAGCGAACAGATGCTCATATGCAGTGGTTCAGCAGAGCACCAGCCTGAATCTTGTCCAGTTTAGACTGTTATTATCACAAAGATGTAATCACATGCATTTGTCCGACACGATCATGTTCGTTTACTGTTATGCAAATACCGCAACAGATTGCTTGTTGAAGGGCCATGCATCATTTCACACATCGCTTGCATTAAACACACATCAAACACAGACATTAGTCGAGATTAGTGTTGGGTTGTTCTTGAACGATTCGTTCATTTTGAACAAATCTTTAATGTGAATCGGGAAGAACGAGTCGTCTCGGGGAGTGATTCGTTAAGTCGCGCATGTGCAACATCCTATAGGTTCTGTACTGGAATTAGTCAAGTAGTTCACCTGGTTCGAGTCTTCGGGTTTTTCCGAGTCGTTCGTTCATCACATGACAGCCCCATAAGCTTAACCAATGCAGTCTGAGCCGGAAAGAGAATTGATTAGTTCATCTCTCGAGTCTTTGGGTTTGAGTCATTCATTCATCACGTGACAGCCCCATAAGCCCAAACCTGAAGACTTGACAGATAAGAGGTGAGGTGAGCTAATCATAGACTGAAGACCCAGGTAGACAATTAATTAATATTTTCTGTTTCTTATAGCAGTTTTATATTGTTTGTAGTGTGATCAACGTTTGCGTAAGTAGTAGACGTATTAGGGAAGTAACACGTAACATTTTAATTATATTTTGCTAAAATGAACGAAATGACTCGAAAAAAGATTTGTTAATTTTACTGAACGAGACTCAAAGGTCCGAGTCGGTAAAATGATGCGAACTTCCCATCACTAATCGAAATGTGCTGACAACAGTGACCAAATACCTGTCCCTTTATGAAATAGAAAACCGCGGTTTCTCTCTTTGGATTGTCCGCTCCATGATCATGTTTTCATTTTATCTTCTAATTTCACTTCTAGATTCACTTCCGACAAGGTGACGTAATACACACGTCACTCAGCACATGGGAAGATGAAAATAATCCTCTTCATTGTATCTGTAAGGTTGCAATAATAATAATAATAATTTATTTCCATTTTTTACTGCACTTTTATTGAAGATCACCAAATCTAACATGTAGCCTTAGCATATAGACATGTTTAACAGGGCTCAACCCTAGGCTCAACCCTTTTTTCTACTGGCCCAGTCGGGCCAAATTATTACTTGCCCTGCCAACATTTTCACAGGCCCTGCCACAAAAATAAATACATAAATAAAAATAAAAAAACAGTTGCCTTTATCATTGTTTTTGATCTATGTTATCTTGTATTCTAATAAATAAGCTTATATGACATCAATATTTTAAATACAGATTACATTTTACAATTCTCGATTTCAATTTCAGCCAAAAGAATAACACTTTCAAGTAATAACACCTCTGAATATATAGAACAAAGATACAAATGAAATGATTTAGGATTTTATTTCTGTAGGTGTTCAGGTAGGCTACAGAAATTGAATAATCATATGTAAAATAACATTGCATATTCTTCACTGTGTTGTACCTTGATTTTTCATATTCATTTGAAATGAATGGTAACCACTACATTTTAATCATGAATCGATCCAAAAAAACAATAAAAATGTATACACATTTGTAGCATGTGCAATGTTTGATATAAATTAGACGGTATAATTTCAAACTTTGAAGCGAAAACAGAATGGTCTGACTTTAGCTTTGTGAAATTATGCTACATAAAACACCTGCATGAAACCGAAACAACAGATGGACTGAATGAGAAGCAGATTCACTCTCTGACAGCAGGTGGCACTCATGAAACAGCAGCGTTTACTTGGCTGTGCATATTAGCACTACTGTAAATGCATTATACCAAGCCAAGATGAAAAGAAAATGCCATGTAAACTTTGCCGAAAACAGTCAGTTCCTCTCAGAAACACATCCATATAAAATTCAATATTTAGGATTTTCTTCCTATATTTTGCGTATCGTGAAGTGTGTGTCACAGTGTGATCTTGCTCTTCTACTGTATTTTCTCCTCTTTGCATTCATCTTCAGCGTCGCTGGCCTCTGTTACTGGACGTTTACAGACTAAATATAATAATAACATAATAGCCTATTTCCACATATATATATATGTGTGGGCTATATATTGCGATAGTCTGAAATAAAACAAAAAATGCCCGGTCGATTGGTGCATCTCTACTCAATGAATCATTGTTAAAGCTACAAAATTACTCACCAAGATGGGTATTTTGACACATTTTTGTATGTATTTGTCCGTTCAAGCACAAGAAAGACGCGGAAACAAATTCTACTTGGGGCTTGGGCGTCAGAGATGCAGCTAGCTGTCAGTGTGTGCGCTGTACACACAGAACACAGCGCGTGAGTAATGAATGGAGTTGTCTTTGGCGCTTTGCTGGAATGCTTTTAAATTGCTTGATTTTTGAAATTAGTAAGGCTTACAAACAGATGCAAATGATAAACTTTTTTTGACGACACGGCAGTGGCCCGATCGGGCAAGTGACAAATCCGCCAACTGTCCCGAGCGTCTTTCACGCTGGCCCAGGGTATGAAGGTAAAAAAATGCCTAAAAGATTTGCAAACGCAGGGTAAGAGTTGTGGAAGTGTACATAAGACTGTAAGCGTAAATTAAATTAGCATGCGCAAGAGAAGCTTTGTAAAGGTTTAAATCGCGTTTCAAGCATAAGAAAAAAAATTATTTGCAGCATTTTACCGTTACTCGTAAGTGTAATTCATGTATTGTGAGACTGCAGCTTCATACTAATGCAAAAAAAAAAAAATATGATCTGCATTCTTCTGACTTCCATTTTTCCGCGCTTAGACTTTTGGCACATTGTTTTCACTAAAATATGGCCAAAAGTACTGCAAGCCTGTGAACAGTGATTTGCAAGCTAAAACAACAGTTTAAAGAATTGCAAAATGGACTGACTGCATAGAACCAATCTGCATGTGTAAAAAACAAACTGTTGCAAATGTTTAAATTATCTGTTGTGCATGTGGGGCAAAAAGTTCCTGAAATAAACCAATATGGACAGCTACGTCTTTCTTTTCTCTGCACTTGCGATTTTGACACAATTCTCTCACTCACTGAGTTTTGCAAGCGGGGAGGGCGGGTCCACCACATTCTTGTAGCCAATCAAATGAGGCTCTCGTGACTTTCCATTTACTTTTATCTTTGATAAGGTTCAATAAACACATCACACGCCAAAACATTAATCTTAATTTAGTTCTGGATCGTTCTCGCTGCCAGAATGGTACTTTTAACGTACACATACATTAAAAATAAATAACAACTTAATTAAAACATAATACTTTATAAGTTGTGTAGCCTACCATTAGGCTATGTGTTCATACTGAATTTCGAGCTGTGTAGTATCCTTTTCTTCCTCAACAGGCTATATTAGTTTATTGTAATTTTGATGATACTTAAAGATGGCCTAGTATCTGTACTAGTGTAAAGGGGTCATATGATGCGATTTCAATTTTTCCTTTCTCTTTGGAGTGTTACAAGCTGATTGTGCATAAAGAAGATCTGTAAAGTTGCAAAGACTAAAGTCTCAAATCCAAAGAGATATTCTTTATAAAAGTTAAGAGTCAACCACGCCTACCTAAAACGGCTCATTCTAACACTCCCCCACATGTCTACGTCATGATGTGGGAATATTTTCATAATGCCGCCTAAATGTTCACGCAAAGAAAGAAGGCGTAACTTTTATTCTCTCTGTAGTATAGTTGTTTCCGCCGCCGCCATGCCGTGAAGGTGTTGTGTGTTTCGTTGTGAAAGCGAAACTACTTTGTTTGGTCTTCCAAAAGAGGACGATATCCGCTTCATCATGCCTAGAGCTGATCCGTGCTGGTCACTGAGGAAATACATCAACTTTGCACTGTGGATCGCTGGATCAGCTTTCACCTTGGACTAAGCGGAGTCCAGCCCGGAGTCATCACATGTGCTTGCTGCAAGCCCACCGGCCGCTCCTTCATCGAATCCGCCGGCCGCGCCGTTCTCAAGCCCGCCGGCCTCCGCTCACTCTAGGCCTCCAGCTGCCACTCACTCTAGCCTGCCGTGTGTGACACTGTGTGTTTTGTTGTGAAAATGAAACTACGTTGTTTGGCCTTCCAAAAGAGGACACGACTAGAAATCAGTGGTTAAGTTGTATTTACAACATTGTTCCAGAGCAGTTCAACCCAAATGTCCACCGCATTTTATGGAGGACTGTTTCCTGATCCTGGGAGAGTAGACTACAATGCCGGCTGTTCTGACTCACAGACTGTAAGTTTTTTATATTTAAAGAATCTGCCACTGATGATTCAAACGTGAGTTTTGAGCAATGTAGAGTAGCGCTTGTTGTTTGTCATTTCTCCAATCACAAATGCAGATATGGTTTTATGTTTATGCGGCGCGGCACGATGCAATGCAACGCGTAAAAAGACAATATAAGTCATTATAATCTGTAATTACTGTATGTCCCTACTGGATGCATCAAATGCCTCGTTTATAATGGGTTTTAATGTTTTTGTCTTGTCGCTCCGGCCGGGACAAGACATCATAATATGGTAAGGGGCATAACATTTCCATCACATGCTTGAGGTATTGGATAGCTGGCCAACCAGAGCACACCTCGCGTATGTTGAAGTCGCCAAAGACTAAAAGGGGACTGCCATCCTCCGGGAATGAGGACAACAGCCCATCCAGCTCTAGGAAGGCGGATAGAATTTGCCCAGGAGGGCGGTAAATTACCACAACCTGGAGTTTTACGGGAGCTGTTATAGTGATATGGCTACAAGAAGGTGGTGGACCCACCCTCCCCCTCATTCTTGCAAAACTCAGTGAGTGAACTCAGAGAATCGTGCCAAAATTGCAAGCACAGATAAAAGAAAGACGAAGCTGTACATATCTGTTTATTTCAGGAAATTTTTGCCCCACATGCACAACAAGTCATTTAGACATTTGCAACAGTTTGTTTTTTCACACATACAGATTGGTTCTATGCAGTCAATCCATTTTGCAGTTCTTTAAACTGTTGTTTTCGCTTGCAAATCACTGATCACAGGCTTGCAGTACTTTTGACCTTATTTTAGCGAAAACAACTTGCCAAAAGTGTAAGCGCGGAAAAATGGAAGTCAGAAGAATGCAGATCATATTTATTTTGCGTTAGCATGAAGCTGCAGTTTTACAACACATGAATTACATTCAGTGGTGGCTCATGGGTTTTAAAATAGAGGAGGCACACTTATTGTATTGGTCTGGGGATCCCTGCCGACCATTCTTATTATTCTTATTATTTGCTTAACCACTTTAAAATGGCTTCTTGGTTGCTTTTAGTCAGAAAATTAAAGAAAACGACACACATGCAGTAAGATAATATAATTTCACTTACCTGGCCTATCACTTAAAGCAAACATACATCCCTTCTTAAATGTCTGTGTTAAAAGAGCCGACTGCTGTAACGTTATCCTATATCCAGCGTAGGCATGTTCTCCCTTTATTTTTAATTTGTATATATATACTGTTTGAATGACAGCTTGGTAAATCTGTTGGCATCAAATATTCAATATCGCTACTCATAAGTACTTGGTACATTATCAGTGCAGTGGGAGACGTTCAAACTAACATCACGTAATTTACGTCTCTATGATGATTGGCTGATATACCAGAAAGGAGGCTAGCCTCCCCTACAAGGTTTTTTTTTCTCAACACTCGATGCTGATTGGCTAATTTTTTTTACCAACGGAGGCACGACATGAATTGAAATGAACTGTGAATTGTATTAACATTAAATCGTCCTCCTGCCATTTTCACCTCAAAATTTTGGGGAACCTGTGCCTCGCCCGACAAGCCGCCACTGATTACATGTCACGGGTTGCTACTGTGAGGAGCACGGAATGAGGAAACCAGGAGAACAAACCAATGAGTTTATTTAAATCGCGGGGACTCACATGTAGCACAAGAGAGTTGACATAAACAATACCGGACAACACTAACTAAAAGGACTCAGACTTTTAAACACAGGATGATGAGGGACTAAGGAGACACACCTGGGATCATTGGAAATTACACATGGGAAACACCTGGGATGAAATTAACTGAATACGCGGAAGACAGAAAAGAGAGAAAAACACACACAAAACACTGGACAGAGTCTGACATTACACTTACGAGTAACAGTAAAATGCTGCAAATAATTTTTTCATACGCTTGAAATGCGATTTACACCTTTACAAAGCTTCTCTTGCGCATGCAGATTTAATTTACGCTTACAGTCTTTTGAACATATGTCTTTCACATAGAGAGACTGGTTATTGGCCTCAGGTGTTCCAATTCATCCCTGCAGGCCAGTGGTTCTCAACCCTTTTTCACTCAAAGGACCCCCACTCTGTCACATTCAAGATCTGAAGACCTCTCATTCTTCTTAGGTTTTATAAGTGGTCCATTGAGAGTATCCTGATATGCAGCATCACCACCTCACCACAATGGAACTGTTGATCTAAAGCCATATTACTTCATAATTATTTTAGCCATATTGTATAATACTTTTTCAATCAATCAATCAATCAATCAATCGATAATCATGGTTGCCATTGTCAGTTTAATGACAGTGAAAATGCCCTTCTTATATATATATATTTGTATTTTTTGCATGTTGAAAAAAATCTGAACAACTTAATACAAACGAATGTCTCATGAATCGATCAATCAGAGTTTTAAAAAAGTCAAAAGAATGACGGATGCCACAGACTTTTTTTGAGTAGGCCTATGGGTGGAATTTTCACATTATATAACATGATTTTATTATCTTAATTTTAACTTTATTCTTAAAATATTATGACATAAATTTTATTTATTTAGTTATTTTTAAACATGGCACAAAAATGCTGCCCTATAGGCTACTGAATGCAAACACAATTTTGGCACATCAGCCCAAAAAACAAACAAAAAAAATTATAATAAAATAAAAAACAAACAAAAATAGTGAGGGGATATTTTAATTATTTGTTAATAAACTAATGTTTTCTGAGTCAATGTTGACTATCCATCCTCACTGGACGTGCCTTTAGAGAGAAATCCATCTTTACGTATTACATAATGAAAGAGTTTTTGTTTTCGATTTGAATTATTTTGTTTTAAAATAGTAATTTAAAGCATTCTATAGATATATTTATCATGTCGGTGAAGCACTCCTGCTCAAGACCAAGACGACAGAAAGCGAATCCTGTTTGTTTTCCTTATTTTACAAAAGCACAAGGTTTTGTTGATATTGTGAGTGCATACAAATACAAGTAGACCCTTTGCATTTCCGAATGATGTATACTATTACCTTTATGAGCAAAAATGACGGCGTGTTTTTAAGTTTCCGCTGTTCTTAAAAAAAAATGCAAGTGATCGCGCTGGCGCCTCCATGTCCTGCAGAGGGCGCTTTAGCTTCCACTCTCCGCACAAACGATTGGATATGCACCTAACAGCGCTCATGTATCTTGGTTAAATGTTTAAATTAATATTGTGAAATGCATGACGTGTTTTATGTCTGTTTATTTTAGGCAAGTCGTGTTGGTTTGAGAAGGCTAAATTGATCAAACATAATGCTCAACTCACTGTCTGCCACTGCCGCTTGTTCGTTCCTTTAAAAAACAAAAACTTGAATTTAACAAACATAAAATGTTCCAAACATATTTCTAAATTAACTTAATAAAGAAACAAAAAGAAATATGACCACTTTGCCATTAAAAACCAAAACTGAACTATTTTAATAGCTATGTAATGGGGAAGAGAGAGAGAGAAAAGTCACGGTATCCAGTCGGACTCGGGCCGAGAATTCTCATAAAGCTGTTGGACAAAGGCCCATATGCACCTGCATACCCTGCATAACCAGATGCTACGCCACTGATCTTATTTGTTCTTATCCATTCATAAAAGTTTTATGTTTAATATAAGCGACTTTGTCATTGTAGCATTGTTGATGTTGTGTGTGTGTGTTTTTCATTAAGAGTAATATTGAATCAACCTTAAGAATTAATTTTGTTTCAAGAATAGGAAAGACCTAACGTTAAAGATCAAAATAAGCGCTACATGTGAGAATGTGAGATTTGTTGCTGCTGAGGTAGATGCTCTCGCTCTTTCTCTGCTGTCTGTAGAAATTGTTGTTAAGTCTTAATTTGGGAACGGCAGCGACATGTTACAGGTTATAATATAATCCAAAAATCATGGTAACAAATTATTATTTAAGTCAGTTTAATACGTTTAATCAGTTGAAACGACTTTCACAGTCAATTTGATTCAACTTAACTCATATTTAACCGTTGCTTCTTGTCATTGTAGGCTTAGGCTACTTTTTTCAATGAATTTTAATGAATATACTAATCTATTTGAATATATGTTTTAATTATTTCTGTGATCAAACCTGTGTTTTCAGCATCATTACTCCAGTCTTCAGTGTCACATCCTTCAGAAATCATTCTAATATGCTGATTTGCTGCTCAATAAACCGCATTAAACGGTAAAACTGTTTGCATTATAAACCAGTGTGTTCGTAATTAAGACAACACATTCAAATAATATGGTAAGACACACCAGTTTTCAATATCAAGCAGCAAAACGAGCGGTTCTGTACAGCTAAAAATAGCTGGACGTGGATGAGACCTGAAGCCAGACCCATAGAATTTACAAAATTTCTGCTCATTTTTACGGGAAGAAAAAGGTGGATACCCTGAACTCTCGGTTGATTAACCCAAACCTTGCTTACTCGAGGTATGCTGGATCCAAAAACATGTCCGGGAGTAAGTTCAGTCAACTCAGAGTATGTTGTTCACAGTTAACACACAAGACATTCTCAACAGAGAGACGAATCGACGAGTCACCATGGAAACTGACGCTAAGAAAAAGTGTGCCATTGTTACGGCCCATAACCATTTTGAGGCTCGTTAATTAAAACACTTAAATAAAGGACACAGGCCGAACATATTAAAAAGAATCACAACACCTGATGTGAATTTCAAGACGCCTCTATTTAATTAATTTACAGAGTTCAACTCAAACATCCAGAAAATAATGTGCAACAATTCACAAATAATATTTGTGAACTTAATCTAATAAATAATACCAAAGAAAAAATAATCAGCTCACGGGTAGGAAAGCTAGGAAAACAGACTCCTAACTACCCCTGTTCTCGGAATAAGGTTCTTACCTGACTCCCGAAATAAAAATAAGAACTGGTGAGTCTTCCGGACCCCTGCTACTTACTGCATATCGCCACCTAATTGATGGTTGTGCAATCATTAAAAAAAAAATAATTAATAATCTTTTTATCTTAATCTTTTAATCACTGAGAATAAGAATTATATTTTTTGTTTGATGCTAATTATATAATAAGAAATATCACATATACATTTTTAATAATATAAATACATTATAGAAAACGAAGATCCACGATGTGTGCGATGACAATAAAAAATAACAAATATATTAGAATAAAATAAACATAACCTTGTTATAATAGTGTTTTATAATTAATATCGATAACTATTATATATGACAATAAATATAATAACATATTAGAATAATACAATATTACCTTATATAGTAGGCCTACTTATAGTGTTTTACAATTAACAAATACAACTTTATATAATAATATATAATATTATATGGTCAGTAAACTGTAAGTAAACTAACCCTGAAACATAGGTTGCCGTGATTTTGCCAGGTAAGACATGTTCCTGGATCAACATCTTTTGTTGATCCTGGATCAACATTACTGTCCAAAAATATAGACTAAACCCAATCCCTACCCCTAAACCTAACCCTACCCATAATTTATTCCTAAAATCAGTGTGAAATAATAGCTGATTAACAAGGGGGTAGAAGCACCTAATCCTGATTGTAAGCCTAAAACAGATATTTCACTGAAAAGTTATCCCTCAATTCTGATTGGTTAATTGGAATGTTGTTCCAGGATCAACAAGGATATTGATCCAGGAACATGTTGTACTTGGTAAAATCACGGTCACCCATGCACATACATGCACCCACATTCTCAATAAACAGAAATATGCATGTTGTAAGAAAAAGTGAAGACGTCGAAGATCTTGATGAAGAATAACTTTTATTACAGTGTAGCGTCTGGACCAATCAAACACACAATATATATTTTGTTTTTATATTTAACAAATACTCTGTAACCCCCCTCAGTTAACAAGCCATATGAGAACCCTTCCCCCCGGAATGCGTAACACCCCAGGAAGCCGAACAGGCCCCTTGTTGCATGGCAACCAACGCTGATATCACTGGGTTTATTGGCCAAAAGAATGAAAGAATGTAAAAATCCCTGCATGTCCCAGGACAAAGGCAGAATAGAAATGGACTGCCCTCTAATTAATTCATAGGAAAATAGGAAAACCAATGAACACACACATTCTTTAGGCCATTGTGTATATTATTGCTGTTTTGTATTATTCTGTTGTATTATAGACTATTTTATTCATGCTTACGATAAACCACTCATTCATATAACCTTACATATACCGTGTTTAGTATCTATGAATTCGCCTTCTTATGATCGAAACAAGCGTGTATATTATATATTGGTACATAGGCAATATATATTAGGGTCCTGAGAACTTTTAGTAATTTCGATTCAAGTCCATTTGCAAATTACCATGCTTAGAGACAAAGAGTCGTAAACCCTCCAGCAATTGCCACCTC
>NW_015505395.1:86204-95795 GCF_001515645.1 Sinocyclocheilus grahami | reverse complement strand
ATATATATATATATATATATATATATATATACTGTATATTTGATAACTATATTGTCATAATATATAATATTATATGGTCAGTAAACTGTAAGTAAACTAACCCTGAAACATAGGTTGCCGTGATTTTGCCAGGTAAGACATGTTCCTGGATCAACATCTTTTGTTGATCCTGGATCAACATTACTGTCCAAAAATATAGACTAAACCCAATCCCTACCCCTAAACCTAACCCTACCCATAATTTATTCCTAAAATCAGTGTGAAATAATAGCTGATTAACAAGGGGGTAGAAGCACCTAATCCTGATTGTAAGCCTAAAACAGATATTTCACTGAAAAGTTATCCCTCAATTCTGATTGGTTAATTGGAATGTTGTTCCAGGATCAACAAGGATATTGATCCAGGAACATGTTGTACTTGGTAAAATCACGGTCACCCATGCACATACATGCACCCACATTCTCAATAAACAGAAATATGCATGTTGTAAGAAAAAGTGAAGACGTCGAAGATCTTGATGAAGAATAACTTTTATTACAGTGTAGCGTCTGATTCGCGTTTGGTGTGAACGCACCATTAGAGTTTACCCGCAATGTAAAGGAAGTTGCTCCTGTTGTTACAGCTGTGGTCTGTATGTTAATTAAGTTCTGACACCCCTTTTGTCTGAGGTGGTTCTCAGTGTCCCACACCTGCTCCCATTCTACAATTGGTCACCATTTGCTCAGGATGTGATCATCCCAAGTGATCTACAAACAACATAACTGTTGACTTTCTTCTTCTCTATAATAATTAAGCCATTTTGGGAAATGAGCATGATCAAACATATTGTGGAGTGGAATCTGGGTCGGGGCAGACTATGGATTCTTACAGTCCCCCCTCTGATGCTCTTGGCCCAAAAGAAGCATCACACTCACTCCCGTTACACAGATTACACCTCCCTTACAGGGCAGGTCCCCAGTGGCGGTGAAGCCCTGCCTTAAGTTGCCCCTGAAGCCCTGCCTTAGGTTGCCCCCCTCTGGCCAAAGGAGAATCTTACCCATCATTGAGTCTACACCTCATGCACACTGGTTGTCGCTCCATCCAATTTGGCAAAATCATCATAGGGACTTCTCTCAAATTTGGCAAAATGACACACAAACATTTTTTGGGGGTTTGGGAGAGGAGCACTTGAGAACCATAACAGCAAAAGAGATTTTCTAAATGTACTAAACATTATGACAGTACAAACCTAGCCAAAGGCCAAAAGAGCAAAAACATCAGTCAACAGGCAACATAGTGTGTGTGTGTGTGTGTGTGTGTGTGTGTGTGTTGTGTTTGTGTCTGCGTGTTTTTTTTTGTGTTTTCATTTTGTCACTTGCATTGTGTCCATTCTCTCAGTGTGGTGTGGACGTCCTTTGTCTACATGTGTGCATTCAGTAGACAATATTCTACATTCGAGTATGCATATGTTTGTCTCTTTCTGGTGTCATGTGCAGAGAGTCTGTCTTTGCATTTCTCATTTCTTGTTTTCCATCTCAGTGAGAAGACTGCTGTCCACAGTCTCTGAAAATAGTTTGATCTCTTTGTTTCTCTTTTCCATTGTCCATTCATTTCAATTTGGAAAAGTCCTTCTAGCTGTTTTCGCAGTTTGTGAAGTTCCATCAGGTCCATCCATGCCATTGTAGGTCTCAGGGTTTCTAGATCTTTTAAGCTTGGAGGTCTGGAACTTGTAGGTCTGGGAATCTCTCAATTTCTGATTCTGATGATCACTCTGTTCTTTAAGAAGTGCCCTGGCTCCACTTGCCCTGCTGGCCTTCTTGAAGTCCTTTTTCTTCTGGAAGTCCCCTGGCTCCACTGGTTTTGCTGGCCTTTTTGTCCTTCAGATGACCGGATCATCTTTCTAATCACAGAATGCAATTAAATAATTTCTCATTAATTAAATTTTAATATTAATGCCATTAATCACCCCCCTATTGATAGTAAACATATTTTCTAAAATATAATACTATCATAAAATGATTCCTACAGTTCACATCAGCATCTGCTTGTGACTAAGCTACAGTCATGTTGTTCATGCAGTGCTGTGTCTGGCAAGGTGTGAATAGCTTCTTCCTTATTTCCTTTCAACAGTGCCAACTGGGTTTCTAAACTGCCTATCTTCTTAAGCAAATCACGATAGCTCATCCTTAATGTCTAGCAATGTGACCAGCGTTTCCACATGCATAACAGATAGTAACACCTTCTGAATTTACTCTTTCTAATCTCTTTGGTCTCTGATGCAAACCGTTAGATTGTCTAGAACATTCTCGCCTGCCGAATGCAGCAACTGGATGTCTAGATTCTGCAGCTTTCATTTGACTTCTTGCATTGAAATGCTGTGTCATTTTGGAAATGATTTGCCCGCATGGTGTATTTACATCTACATGTTGTAATGCCAAGCCAGCAGAGGGAGCCCTCACCCGAGTACTGACTGTGTTCCACTCCCTCTGCTTCCTCTACACTAATTTCCTGTTTGGTTCCTTTATAGCCAGAGACTGTGCTCATGCTCATCGCGAAGTATTGCCAGTTAAACCTGCCTTACCAAGCGGTCTCTATTGTGATTCTGATTGCCTGTTCAGTGTATGATTCTGCCTGTTTACCGACCTAACGTTTATCTGGATTATTCCCCTTGCTTAGTTTGCCCGATCGGACGGATGTGTGTGTTTGGACCTTTTGCCTGCCTGTAAGTGTTGTTACATTGGATTGTCATTCTGGTTTCGACCTTCTGCCTGCCTTGACGTTCCTGTTCACTGAAACTGTCCACTCAATAAACTCCCGCAAATGGATTCAGACTCAGCCTCAGCGTCCTCATTGCACATGTAGAGCAATGGCTTCTCGCATGTGTGAACTACTTTGTACAATTAATGCAGACATAAACATTAGATTTTGTTTAGTTGCATTGGGAAAACCACTGTAACAGCTAAACATTTCCCACAACCTGGATGCAAATGCTAGAGGGTATTCTCCAATTTCCATTGTCACCTCAGTTATCTTTTTCAAGTTAACCAAATTAGTCCCAGCAAGTTTTAAGTGCAGCTTCTCTCCTTGCACCTTTGTCTGCTCTTTTGTCACGAACTTCCTGTGAGAGAGAGCACTGGTTAATGAGCGTGGTATGCAAATCATAAGAAGTCTACAAGCATCTTCGTCTGACACACTATAAACCTCCACTACCTTCTCCAGTTTTGACAAAAACTCTACTGGATCCATGTTATCAGGCTCAAAAGAACCCACTGCTGTAATAAAACTTTGAAAGTCCATAAAAGACAGTTGTCTAATAGCTTGGCCATTTTCATTTCTTTGATCAAGAACCCTCTCATTTCCAGTCTGTCTTGTTCGCACTGGTGCTATTGGGAATCTCACAGAATCATCTGAGGAATTATGTCGACTAATGGCTTCCTTGCAGTTCTTCTCCACATATTCAGAATTGGATTGAACATTTACCAACTGTCTAGCTGTCCCTTCATACAAACATCTAAATGTTTCCATCTCTGTTTCAGACTATGAAATTTATTTTCTCAATTTCACTATCTGTTCCTTCAAAATAATCTCTTCAACCTCGCAATTTCTCAATGACATGACATGACATAGAATTTAGCTTGACAATTTCGCAACTTGTTTTCAGTTTGAATTTCTTCTAATCTTTTCTTAGTTACCTTGTATGAGGCAAAAAGAGCTTGAAGTGCATTAGCAACTTTTCCCTCTTTGTTTTTAGGCATTTTGGAAACATTTTTGAATCGAGACATAGCCCACTCGTAGCGGTCATCTGCCTTCTCTATCCCATCAAACATTCCCACTGAGCCGTGCTTAGCGATGTATTTAACTATCAACTCTGCCATTTTCACAATCTTACTGAATTGTGTTCAGCAACTCAATAGGCTTCTTTTCCTTCACTGACTGAACATTATCTAGTTTCTTTAAGATACCTGTTAGTCTATGAACAAGATAGCCACACTACGTTGGGTCTCTAAACTTTTCTACACTAAACTGTTAAAAATGTAACACTGTCACAGTAGCCTACATCGGACAAAACCACACTACTTCGGGTTTTATGTTATATTTTTAAAACAGTTTACTTAGCCACAGTAGTCGGGCTAATCAACACAAAATCTCCATAGTTATGAAATAATTCTGTAACCACACTGCATCGGGTCAATTAAGTTACTTTAGAATTTCATCAGCATTATCAAAACTCTGTTTCAGTTACTTTAGAAACAATAGGTCTAATATAACTCTGCTACCACACTACGTCGGGCTGATTCAATTACTTTAAAATCTTAACAGAATTATAACCAATTCAACTTCTGCAACTGTTAAAACAATATATAACAATGTTTGTCACAGTACATCGGACAAAACCACAGTACGTCGGGTCTTCTTTTTTTTTATATTTTCTCAAACAGCCTTTTTCTAGCCACAGTTCCTCGGGCTCAAACTAATATTTATCAGATCAAAACAGTGCCACAATACGTCGGGCAAAAACCACACTGCTTCGGGTTACTGCTTTAAACTTAAGAGTCGTGGTACGTTGGACTCACTATACTATAACACAACTATTATGAAATAATTCTGTGACCACACTACGTCGGATCAATTCAGTTACTTTAGAATTCAATCAGAATTATAACATCTTCATAGTCAGTTTCAACTACGTTAGAAACTTAAAACTTCAGACACAACAGATCTAATACAACTCTGCCACCACACTGCGTCGGGTTGATTAAATTACTTTAGAATCTTAACAGAATTATAAGAGACCAACAACAAGTTTCAGTTACTTTAGAAACTTTAAACTTAAGCACTTTGCTTCAGTTACTTTAGAAACAACAAATATGCTATTGTTTTTATTGCTAATAAAGATTTCCCTCATTTCCGTATAGATTAAATCTCTTTCGCTTGTAAGGACTCTAGCTGTTGTGCATACTATTGAAACGATCAATAACTCCAGCTTCCTCCCGGGTGTGCGACTGGGCTACTACATCTGTGACACTTGCTCTGATGCATCAAAGGCCATTCAGAGCACCGAGCAGCTTCTCGCTGTGAATGGCACACTGCCTGTCCAATGTGAGGTGCTTGAAAGGCCTAATGTAAAAGCAATCATTGGAGCACGTTTCTCAGAAGACTCTCTGGCAGTGGCTCGGCTTCTGAGTCTATACATGGTCCCACAGGTGAGTAACATTATTATGATCATTTAGAGTTAATCTTTAGGTAATTTGATTAAAGTTTGATTCAGGGAATCAAAAACAATTCTTGATGAATCTCAATTTTGTAGCAATAGTGGCAAAAAACAATTAATATTCATTGTCCTTTTCTCTTAAAACAGATAAGCACAACATCATCTGCACAAACGCTTAGTGATAGGGTACGATACCCAGCATTCCTGCGCACCATTCCTAGTGATGTTCACCAAACCAAAGCTCTGGCTAATTTCATGAAACACTTTCACTGGAACTGGGTTGGGGTAGCCTACGGGGATGATGATTATGGGGAAAATGCCTTACAAAGCTTCTTAGCTGAATCAGAAGGTGCAGATATCTGTCATGCTTTTAAAGAAGCATTGCCTCATTACCTAGCTCACAATGAAATCGACAAAAGGATCCAAGAGGTGGCAGAAATAATCAGTTTATCCAAAGTTAAAGTTGTGTTACTTATCTTAAAGGAAGAGCTGGTCTCTAAACTGTTCAAGGAAATGATTCGGCAGAACATCTCGCATACTTGGATCGCAAGTGATCAATGTATAGGTCAATGTCACGAAATATATCTCGAATGGAGGGAATCAACCAAGTAGGTGACTGTAATATAGTTCAAGAGGGAGGAAGGAAGAAGACAGGGTCGGCAGACTGGGATGCAAGTGTTTATTCAAGTCTCTCAGTAAATCCAACAGAACAAGGCGCTCACTGCGCATTCAAACTCTCCGTCAATAACTCAGAATATAGCTCTATATATGCTTTGCTCTAGTAGCCCGGTTTCCCGGGTGGCTCGCATTCCCAGTCAGTCTCTCTCTCCCTTCCATGCTCCAGGTGGCCCCTTTTATCTGGTCTCTCCACACCAATTACTAAAACGAGACAAAGGTGATTATCATTTGCGCTTGACCTACTTGCGCACCGCTCGTCTCCTGTCTCTCTCTCCCGGTGCAGACCTCACTGAACCACGCCCCCCTCGCAACATACCCCCACCGCCCTACTCAGGCCGGGGAGCTGTAATGCTAGATACCAACGGGTGATCCGCGCTTTGGTATCCTTAATGCGGTGGAGCCACTGCAAGGGCGCGTGGTCCGAACAGAGGGTGTACTCCCCTCCCAGGAGATAATAGCGGAGGGTGAGGACGGCCCATCTGATCGCCAGACATTCCTTCTCAATGGTGCTGTGCATCGTCTCCCTCTTTGAGAGCTTCCGACTGATGTACAGCACCGGCCATTCATCCCCCTCTATCTCCTGGGACAGGACCGCGCCCAGCCCCCTGTCCGACGCGTCAGTCTGCAACAAAAAAGGGAGAGAGAAGTCAGGGGAGTGCAGGAGCGGCCCGCCACACAGAGCAGCCTTTATCTGGGTGAAAGCCTGCTGGCACTGCTCCGTCCACTGGACCGGATCTGGTGCTTCCTTTTTAGTGAGGTCAGTCAGCGGGCTGGTGAGGTCCGAATACTTAGGTACAAACCTCCTATAATATCCCGCCAGCCCCAGGAACTGCCTCACCTCCTTTTTGGTCTTGGGTCTCGGACAGGTCGCAACTGCTGCCGCCTTATCAATTTGGGGACGCACCTGCCCGTGACCCAAGTGGAAGCCCAGATACCGTACCTCCACATGCCCAACTGCACACTTTTTCGGGTTGGCCGTTAGCCCAGCCTCTCTCAGCGATCTCAGGACCGCCCGCAGATTCTGCATATGCCGGAGGATCCGGTCCACGAGCCGCTGAAAGGTGGCCGGCGCCCCAAACAACCCGAAAGGAAGCGTTACGAATTGGTGTAATCCAAATGGCGTGGTGAAAGCAGTCTTTTCTTTGGATATTGGTGATAAGGGAATCTGCCAATATCCCTTCATTAAATTCAGTGTCGAGTAAAATCGAGCAGCACCCAGCTGATCAAGCAATTCGTCAACCCGCGGCATTGGATACGCGTCGAACTTCGACACAGCATTCACCTTGCGATAATTCACACAGAACCGGACCGAGCCATCCATTTTAGGCACTAAAACTATCGGGCTCATCCAATCACTGTTGCATTCCTCTATTACTCCCATATCTAGCATGGCCTCTAATTCAGTCTGAACTATTTTTTTTTGTGTTCAGGCAGCATATACGGCCGGCTGCGCACCACCACGCCCGGCTCCATCTCAATGTGGTGCTGGATGAGGTCTGTGCGACCAGGCAGGGGCGAGAACACATCTGCAAACTCTGCTTGCACCTTGGCCACGTCAGTGAGTTGGGAGGGCGAGAGGTGATCTCCTCCTGGGGCCAGAGCAAGAGATTGGCTTTTGGTGTTCACTTCTGGCCCGAGATCTTCCTCTCTGCTCACCGCCATCGCCAACATCACTGACTCCGCCTCGCTCCATTTTTTAAGGAGATTGAGATGGTAAATCTGATGTGCGCCGCTCCTGTCTGAGTGCACTACCTCATAATTGAGATCGCCAACTCGCCGTGTGACCTCAAAGGGTCCTTGCCACTTGGCGAGTAATTTGGAACTAGAAGTTGGGAGTAATATGAGTACTTTCTCTCCCGGTGCAAATTCGCATAATCTGGTTCCCCTGTTGTACAACCGGCTTGGTCTGCCCTGAGCCTGCAACAAATTCTCCATAGAGAGCCCCAAAGTGTTTTGCTCTCAGGTCCAGTACATACTGAATTTCACTTTTCCTCCCAAGCTTCTCGTAGGACGTCCAACACCCCACGGGGCTGACGTCCGTAGAGAAGCTCAAAGGGGAAAAACCCCGTGGAGGCTTGGGGGACCTCGCGCACGGCAAACAAGAGGGGTTCACAATTTTTGCAGTCTTTGTGAACGAACTTCCGAATCATGGTTTTTAATGTGCGATTAAATCGTTCGACCAGACCGTCTGTTTGTGGGTGATAAACGCTGGTGCGAATCGATTTAATGCCCAAGAGTTCGTAAAGTTCGCGGAGAGTCCGTGACATAAACGCCGTGCCTTGGTCGGTGAGAATCTCTTTCGGGATTCCCACCCGGGAGATTAGATGAAACAGGGCCTCCGCTATACTTTTCGCGGAAATGCTGCGGAGTGCCACTGCCTCTGGGTATCGTGTTGCATAATCCACTAGGACTAATGCAAAGTGATGCCCCCGTGCAGATCATTCTAATGGCCCGATAAGGTCCATGCCAATTCTTTCGAAGGGGACCTACATAAGAGGGAGAGGGCACAATGCTGCTTTTGGGGTGGCCGGTGGGTTCAACAGCTGACATTCACGACAAGACGCATTTCTTGGAAAAGCATTTCCCGAGGCTTTTTGGTACCAACAATTGGGTTGTATCTTGTTTTGACTGAGTGTCTTGGGTCACTCTATACAACCGGTCTTTTATAATAGCAAAATAGGGATAGGAGAGCGGTCGAGCCGGTTGGAGAAGCTGCCCGTCGATGGAACGGACCTGTTCAAAAGCATTTCTGAGCATTTCGTCCTGGGACTGCCCCAGGGGAAAATCATTGCACGTTGTGAGGGTTCTCCTCTCAACAGCACTCCGTTCCCCTGTCTCAGTCCCCCTTGGTCCCAGCTCAGCTTCTCCCTCCTGTGCAACCGCCCCCCTCTCCCACGCTCTTTCCTCCCAAGAGACACCCGCACATAAATGCCCCAATAACGCCTTAAAACCGGGCCAATTTGTTCCCAAAATTAGCAGATGTCTGAGGTGCGGGCTAACTGCCACCTCTACTCTATGCTTTTGTCCCCGAAATTGAATAGTCATTAAGGGGTAGTCCACCACATTCCCGTGCACGCACCGAACCTTAACCATGCGGCTCCTATCCAATGCCTCCGGCTGAATCAGGCTTTGATGCATTGAGGTTTGGTTGCATCACGAATCCACCAAAGCCTGATATGTACCCCCCTTAATACTCACGGGTATCTGGTACAGGCCAGCTTGATCGGGGGCAGCCTGCGGGGCATCCGGGACCCGGATCAGTGTCCCCACCTCCATCCCTGGACACCGATCGATAAAATGACCTGGGTCCCCGCAACGCCAGCAGGCCGGCCCAGACCTCCCCGCCGCCCTAGTGGCAGGAAGAGGGTCAAGGAATTGGTGTGGAGTGAGAGGCGGAACGGGAACTGCCGCCGGGCTACTGCTTGCCGGACCCACCCCCCTGGGCGGCACCCTCGGGGCGGCTGTGGGTTCCATCCCTGGACCACCCCTCCAGCGGGGTGGGGCTTGTGGGGGCAGATTCCCTTGGGACCTGGGAAAAGGGACAGGTTTGGAAGGCAGAGAAGACACAGGAGGAGGGAGAGAGAGAGAGACAGATGGCAGGGGTTCGCCGACCCCGGGGCATGCCACCATTTGGTCCTCCGCCAGTTGGATGGCCTGGTTCAGCGTCGTCGGGCGGTGGCACTGGACCCACTGGGCAGTCTTCCTCGGCAGCCGTGCCACGA
>NW_015505395.1:70168-85817 GCF_001515645.1 Sinocyclocheilus grahami | reverse complement strand
TCCGTCAATAACTCAGAATATAGCTCTATATATGCTTTGCTCTAGTAGCCCGGTTTCCCGGGTGGCTCGCGTTCCCAGTCAGTCTCTCTCTCCCTTCCATGCTCCAGGTGGCCCCTTTTATCTGGTCTCTCCACACCAATTACTGAAACGAGACACAAGTGATTATCATTTGCGCTTGACCTACTTACGCACCGCTCGTCTCCTGCCTCTCTCTCCCGGTGCAGACCTCTCTGAACAACGCCCCCCTAGCCATAGTGACATTTTTCGGTTCACTTTCATAACGGGTCCCAATCCTGGTTTTAAGGAGTTTTTGCAGCAGCTGACTCTTGCTCCGGCCTCTGTAAACCTCTTTCTTGAGGAATATAAGCAGTTAGGGAAAGACAGAGGTATTCTAACAGAAGCTGTCGACATCAGCATAACCTATGGTGAAAGGTTAGATGTATGGTCCATTGCTCATGCTTTGAAACTTCTTCTCAGCTGCAATGAAACTGATTGCCCTGGAGAACGGGACTTTCCGCCATAGAAGGTAAGTAAAAGGTTTACATCCAATTTTGGAGATGCTATTATACTAACATGCAAAGGAAGCAAGTGCTCTTGATATAATTTCTATACACATTATTGCAAAAGTTGGAACTTATTTTAAATCTCCTTTTCTTTTGGAAAGCTCCTCAAAGAACTGAAAAAGATAAATTTTACTTTGGACAATCAAACGTTCTATTTTAATGCATCTGGCAGTTTCATGAATGTATATGACTTAATAAATTGGCAAACACAAGAAACAAGTGTCCAGAGAAGCTTTGTTGTTGTTGGAAATTACAATCTGATGACAAAAGAAATTCACATTAAGGCACCCATTACATGGAGTAATCCAAGCAATACGGTGAGTCTAGATTAATTAAGTAATTATAAAATGCATCAGTTTTATATGGAATCATGTGACATCTTAAGAAAGATGCATATGTTGTTCACACACACACTATTTTTTTTTAAATATAAAAAAAAAAATATATATATATACAGTGGGTACGGAAAGTATTCAGACCCCCTTAAATTTTTCACTCTTTGTTATATTGCAGCCATACTGGCAGCTGTTGTGCGGCGACCTGTGCTTCCCCCGACAGCAGGGGGATGAGCCGCACTGGCCAGTCCTCCTCAGGCCAACCACCGGCCTCCACCGACCTCTGGAAGAGGTCCAGGAACACCTCCAGGTCGTCCTGGGGCCCCATCTTGTGGAGAGGCATGTGGGTGGGTGGTGCTGGGACAGATGTCGTTCCCCCAGCCCGAACCTCCCGGTCAATCCAGTTCCGGAACAGCTCGCAGTCTTTGGTGGTGCGAGCTGATGGTGCTCCTGGTGAAGACCCGCGAGTGATTGGATGACCTCCGCAAATGGCGATCCTGACGGGGACTGCATGCCGGCTTCGGCGTTCTTCTTCCTTCCCGGGTTGCGGCACCACTATAATATAGTTCAAGAGGGAGGAAGGAAAAAGACAGGGTCGGCGGACTGGGATGCGAGTGTTTATTCAAGCCTCTCAGTAAATCCAACAGAACAAGGTGCTCACTGCGCATTCAAACTCTCCGTCAATAACTCAGAATATAGCTCTATATATGCTTTGCTCTAGTAGCCCGGTTTCCCGGGTGGCTCGCGTTCCCAGTCAGTCTCTCTCTCCCTTCCATGCTCCAGGTGGCCCCTTTTATCTGGTCTCTCCACACCAATTACTGAAACGAGACACAAGTGATTATCATTTGCGCTTGACCTACTTACGCACCGCTCGTCTCCTGCCTCTCTCTCCCGGTGCAGACCTCTCTGAACAACGCCCCCCTCGCCATAGTGACATTTTTCGGTTCACTTTCATAACGGGTCCCAATCCTGGTTTTAAGGAGTTTTTGCAGCAGCTGACTCTTGCTCCGGCCTCTGTAAACCTCTTTCTTGAGGAATATAAGCAGTTAGGGAAAGACAGAGGTATTCTAACAGAAGCTGTCGACATCAGCATAACCTATGGTGAAAGGTTAGATGTATGGTCCATTGCTCATGCTTTGAAACTTCTTCTCAGCTGCAATGAAACTGATTGCCCTGGAGAACGGGACTTTCCGCCATAGAAGGTAAGTAAAAGGTTTACATCCAATTTTGGAGATGCTATTATACTAACATGCAAAGGAAGCAAGTGCTCTTGATATAATTTCTATACACATTATTGCAAAAGTTGGAACTTATTTTAAATCTCCTTTTCTTTTGGAAAGCTCCTCAAAGAACTGAAAAAGATAAATTTTACTTTGGACAATCAAACGTTCTATTTTAATGCATCTGGCAGTTTCATGAATGTATATGACTTAATAAATTGGCAAACACAAGAAACAAGTGTCCAGAGAAGCTTTGTTGTTGTTGGAAATTACAATCTGACGACAAAAGAAATTCACATTAAGGCACCCATTACATGGAGTAATCCAAGCAATACGGTGAGTCTAGATTAATTAAGTAATTATAAAATGCATCAGTTTTATATGGAATCATGTGACATCTTAAGAAAGATGCATATGTTGTTCACACACACACTATTTTTTTTTAAATATAAAAAAAAAAATATATATATATACAGTGGGTACGGAAAGTATTCAGACCCCCTTAAATTTTTCACTCTTTGTTATATTGCAGCCATTTGCTAAAATCATTTAAGTTCATTTTTTTCCCTCATTAATGTACACACAGCACCGCATATTGACAGAAAAACACAGAATTGTTGACATTTTTGCAGATTTATTAAAAAAGAAAAACTGAAATATCACATGGTCCTAAGTATTCAGACCCTTTGCTCAGTATTTAGTAGAAGCACCCTTTTGATCTAATACAGTATATATATATATATATATATTAAACACAGTTCCATGCAACTTATTCTAGGTTCCTATTTCCATGTACTCTGCTATTTGCCCACCTGGTACAGCAAAGAAACTCCTCAAAACATAATGCTGCCATAATTGCACACAATGTTTAGAGGGTACTTATTCTAATGGAACAAGTAAGTAATCAATTGTAAACGTGGTATTGTTAAAATGTAGAGTTTCTATGAATGACTTCTTGTTTAATTTTTCACTAGAAATTATAATTTTAGCCAGTGGGTGCTGCTGTAAAAAATTTATTGAAATTATAATTTTTTTTTTGTCTTATGTTTCAACCACAGATGTCAATTCAGAGCCCAGTTTATAAATTATTTCAAAACCAATTTAAAAGGGAAAAATACCTATTATGACAAACTTTCTTGATTGAAATATACAATAAAATCAACTTTGTCTTTCTTTTAGATTTACCCAATTGCCTCCCTTGTGAAAATTGTACCTGGTCTTTGAAAGGATGGCCTTCCTGTAAGCCAGAAGTAGAGGACTAC
Source organism: Sinocyclocheilus grahami (assembly GCF_001515645.1). Classification (NCBI taxonomy): domain Eukaryota; kingdom Metazoa; phylum Chordata; class Actinopteri; order Cypriniformes; family Cyprinidae; genus Sinocyclocheilus; species Sinocyclocheilus grahami. The sequence goes on along the minus strand of NW_015505395.1, from coordinate 82,437 downwards.
TGGAAATGGGATGGGTCCCATGCTATAGTTCTACTTACATTTACTGTATTAGGTTATCGATTGTTGTTCTTCACCCTGATCATCTTTATTGTCTTTTATGGAAAACCAGTAATGAAACAGGCAGGTGGAAACCTATGTATTCGAATCAGGGCAGGGTTAGCACTCAGCTATACTAGCGTCATATTGTTCATTGGCAAACCTAATGTTCACATTTTCAGGGGCCGACAGATCTTGTATGCCTTAGGGTTCTCACTCACAGTCTCGTGTATTTTGGTTAAAGCTCTACGCACCTTTGTATGCTTTCTTGTACTGTATCGCCAGGATCGTGTTAAAAGATTTTACAAGCCCCCTGTCATCATAACCTGTGGTACTCTCATTCAAGCATCTTCTGGTTGATATTTGATTCTCAAGCTGTGGAGATATTTCAATCCGACCAAATCACGATGATTACTGTACAGTGCAATGAAGGTTCTGGCATTGGATTTGCCATCATGCTTTGCTATATTGCATTACTAGCATATATCTGCTTTTTGATGGCCTTCAAAGGGAGAAAGGTACCTCAGGCTTTCAATGAGACTGGACACATTATCCTAAGCATGCTAATTTACCTTTTTGTGCGGGTCTGTTTCACCCCTGTATACATTGCTAAGGTCAACGAGCACTATTCAATTCAAGCAGCTGCCATCTTGGTGTCATGTTATGGAGTTATTTTCTGTCACTTTGCACCTAAATGGTACATGGCTCTCAGTAAGAAGAAAGAACAGCTTACTCGAGAGGCATATATTGCGAGAGCCAATAATATCATCATTGACTCAGTCAACTTTATCCCAGAGATAACACAGCAGTCTGGTTTTATAATGGAGTCGCAAAATGCCATACATTCAGTAGATACTGGTTTGGGTTCAATTTATTTAGAATTTCTTTACCAGACATTACAAAAAATAACTAGGAGCAAATCCATTTGATAAGTGTACAGTACACACAATGTTAAAAGGGTTATATCATGAAGAATCTACTTTTCCTTAAAGTAACTAATGTCTAGTGGATTACTGCTGACATTATTATTTTTGTAAATATTAATTAATAAGAATTAAGAAAAATCTATTCACATATTCACATTATGAATTACATAACACTCACAACACACATGGTAACAGCACTCTTGCTCGTGTTTTATTGCTTAATTATAAGCAACTTGTAATATTCACACTTTATTTTAAGGTCCAATTCTCATAAACTATTAACTATGACTTTTGCCTAACAAAACTCATAATTTGCTGCTTATCAATAGTTAATAACATAGTTGTTAAGTTTAGGTATGGGGTAAGATCAAGGTATCTAATGTCATGCAGAAAAGGGCATTAATATGTGCTTTGAAAGTACTAATAAACAGTCCTTAAAATAATAAGTTGAATGTCAATATGTCTTGTATTGTTACAATATTATCTAAGTAGCATTTGGACATGAATAAAGGTAAACTCTTCAATAATAGACAATGGCCTTTCTTTTCCACACACATGGCTTGGGGAGATCATAGTGAGATCTAGAAATTACATTAATGCAGTGTTGCGGTGCATAGCTTCAGCCGCCTACAATCAGGCAAGAACAGGAAGGGGAAGGCATTCCCCTCTCTAAGAATTGATTTCAGAACAACAGTCAGCGGCTACGGCTGAATGTGGGTTCTTGTGTCACTGTGCTAATACACAAGTGTTAAGGGGAGAGAACCAGAGCAGCAGATCTCTGCCAAGGTTTTTATTATCACTGCATTTATTAAGATGTGAACTGTATATGTCTTGTTTAAAACAACAAGCATTGTGCCACAATAAAATATATTTCTGGAATACATATACTTCTCTTTTCAAAAAGTTGAAACAAGATGCACAAAAGCAAACAGAATATTTATAAATTACAAGAGTTCACAGAACATAACTTTATTTTAGACCAACTTTGCTTTGGGACACTGGGTTTGAGCTATAAAAAGCTACCTGAAAACAACTGCGATTACCTTAATGAGCTTAAAGTCTTGAGACTGTGTGCTTAGGACTACTCTCAAATCCTTAATCTCTTCAGCTGCTCGTCCTCCAGAAGGTACAGTGGGACTCCACAGCATTAGACAAAATGCTTGCCATTGCTTTCTTCAAAAGAAATACAAACACTTTTAATCAGTGGTGGAATATTTTTTCTCTCTCTCTTAATTTTTAACTGAAAGAGAATCAACTCCTTTGGCACTCCACATTTGTTTTTCCTAAGAGTCTTTCTAAGGTGATTTCCAAGGATACATGGAGGCAGTCAAATACAACTGCGTGTCTGGTAATTAGAGTCATCTGAAAATGACAAGTGCAGCTGGTGATTCTAAACCATCCTGCCATCAGATGGAGTGGTCTGCCTCCTTATCTTTGTTGGACTGTATTTTTGCAAAATCTTGGTGAACTGCAATTGCTCTGAAATGGGCTGCACTCCTTCACGTGGGAACGGTCTCCATGCAGCACAGGGTGCGTTCAGAAGAGGGAGAACTCTACTTCCAGGGACTCATGAAAGACTTGGAGAATCACAATCTGATGATAGGAGCAGTGGAGAATCCTGTGGACAGGACACAGAGAGAGACAACTCAACGGCTCGGAACAACATAAGTTCCACGACGTTAGGGAGGAAATTCTCTACGGCTGAGCCTGAAGGGGCTGCTTCTGCAAAACTAGGTACACAAGAGATTAACATTGATATATTATCTCAAGGGAAGGAACGACAAGAAGAAAAACGAGAGGTTTATGAGAAAAAGGGAGCAAAGAAGTCAAAAAAAGGTCATAAAGGTGTCAAACTAAACAGGAAAAAAGAAAAGGAAAGAAAATGTTTTAATGAAGAAAAAGTAGACTTTCCAGAGGCACTTGTGAAAGCTCATCAAGCAGCATATGCATATCTTAACCCCAGCATCAGTAAATATGAAGATCTGTTGGGGTTACTTGATCATGCAGCCCAAACCCAAATTTCCTTGCAACCCATGGTGGCATTCATGGTCTTACGGTATGAGGAAATAAACAAAGGGCTGCAGGAAATAGTGGAAGAGGGGGAGATGATGTTAAAAGAAAATGGAGACCATCTGGCTTGGCCTTGTGAAAACAAGAATTCCTCTTCATCCAACTCAGCAAAAAATGTGACCTCTCCCACCTGCAGTGAGCCCCCACCAGACCTACTACAACAACTCATCCAGTACACTGTACAGAGGATGCGTCAGGTAGGTCAATCATTGTGTGGAATTGGGGATACCGCGCTTGAGGAGTCGGTGGATTACTTTTCCTCCATTACTGAAATTCTAGATGAGAAGCTCAGGACAATACGTGCATCAGAGTCTAGATTAATGCGGCTGCTTTCTCGGATTGAGGCTGCATCACAGAAAAAACCTGGCCCAGAAGACTCTGCACTATTTAGTGAAGACAGTGGACTTGGGGCAGAAAGTGAGTCCCTGGCAGGTTCAGAGAGACAATGCCAAAGGAGAGAAAGTTGTGAGTCAGCTGGAACCATTTGTGCTACATCAAGTAGCCCTTGTGGTTCTACACCAGTTCACCAAGGCTCATACAGAGGCAGACTTCTCAAAACAATAAGCAACAGCAGCTCACTTAACTCTATAGACTCAACTTGCACGATTACAGAAAAACAGAGGGATACGGAATCAGTACTTGGCTCTGTCTCCTTGGATGAAGGTGGCAGAGATGATGTGGAGGATGGTAGCGAAGATGAAAAAATCAAGGAGAAAAGAAGCAAACAAACAGATTATTTTATTCCAGACCAGCGGCAACCACGTCGTTTGCCAGCAAAGCGAATAGAGAATCCACAAAATGTTGAAATGACATTAAAGCTAAAAGATGCCATTAGTGGCCGGATTCGTTTTTCACCATCCCAAGGACCGGGAGAAAAAGCAAAACAGGCAGATAACCCAAACAGCAGTAGTCAGTGGACTGAGGATGGTGACAAAAGTTCTAAAAGACCTCAAACAGCTGCCTCTAGAACATCTAAGAAAAAGTCCACAGTTACTAAACGTTCGAGATCAGCAGACTCTCTGCGTAATAAAGTAGAAGATCCTACACTCATTGAACTTGAGAGAACTCAAAAGGAACTCAACCAAAGGCTGGAGAGAATGACCAAGGTTAAGTGTGAAGGAAATACAAAACCAGGTTCATCTAAAAAAATTCAGCAACCGCAAACACAAATAATTTCATCAGTTGCTGCTGACAGGCAGCGTTCTTTGAATAGGATAATTTTTTCTCCAAGTAATCAAAGAAAGGCATGTCATGCAAAAGTAGAACAAGAAAGTGTGAAGGAAGAAATGGAGGAAAAAAAGAAAAAGGACAAAGGAAAGGGAAAGGAAAAGGAAAAAGACAAGCCTCCTGTTAAAGGGCCTGTTAAGGTAACACCTGTGCCAAGCCCTCCACCGTCACCCCGCCAATCTTCAGGGTTGTATAGGGAAAGGAATTCTGTTAAAAAACTGATTGACACCTTCAGTCAGGGGTTGGAGGAAAGTAAACAGACCCCAGACAGTACAACAGTTCTTGGACCTCTTAAAGGTGTTAGAAAGTGTGGTGTTCCCATCATTCCAGGTTTAGGTCCCTCTGCTACATTAGCATTCAATGAAAATAGTATTCTCAGGAGTCAAGGGGAGTCACGGTGCTCTGAAAGGACAGATGATCTTGATATTGACAATCTACCACCCCCTCCACTTGAGGTTCTCATGGACAATTCCTTTGAAAATGTACAGGCAAAGGATACAGAAGAAAATGAAACAAGCAGGGGCAGATCCACTCTGCCAAAAAGGACTCAGATGTCTCAGAGGTTACGAGCCACTCTGCAGTCTGTTACAGTGCTACCTAGTAAGGGGAATTTGTGTAAAGGCTCTGTTAGCATGTCGCCAGTTCGTTCAAAAAACCATAATACCAGAGGAGTCGTGAGGGGTGGTCACCATGATTCCAGCCATGAAACAGACACGGAAAGTGAGGAGGCTGCTTCCCTCTACAAACAAGCAAGAAAGATAATCCACTTGAGGCATTCTTCTGACTCACCGACAGAGAAACATACAGCAGAGCAGGGCCACAAACAGCTTTCCTCCTGCCAAAGTGACGTAGAGGTTTCACAAAAGGATAACAGTACCAGTGAATCAGTCCCAATCAATGCCTGCAAGAACCAAACCCCTGCCACTCCAACTGCATCCAGAACTCGAGTGTTGCCATCCACACCTCTGTTGCATCGGAGACTCCCTAGTCCTCCGGTACTGAAAAGTCAACCTTCTTCTTCAATTTCTTCTAGCCCTCCTGTAGTCCGTAAACTCCCAACACCACCATCTGCTGGCCAACGAACACTGCCAAGCACCCCTGCAACATGGCAAGACCACACCCCCATCACGGTGACAGGGGTCACCTACCCCTTTAAGGCACCATCACCTCCAGCTTCCCCAAAAGTGCAGCGCTGGTCTAGAGAAAATAGTAGTGATGACTCTTCAAGAGTATTTAGTAATGCTCGATCAGTGTTTTGTCCAGTCTCATCATCGTTATTTGAGGCTCAGCCTGTTCCTACACCCAAGCCCCCTCAGGCATGGGCCTCCTCGGGTAGCAGTGTTTTGCCTCGTCCCTGGGGTGAGCGTGGTCGGCTGCCAGTGTTTGCACGAGGGCCCCAGCCATTCATCCGGCGCAGCCAGTCAGACAGGAGGCCCAGTTTAAGCCTGCCGCCCAGGGTGCCAGTCATCTCTGTGGCAGAGACATGTGGGAGTGAACCAGCAATTAGCACCCATGGGTGAGTCTAACACTGTTTTGATATCAAATGTAAGGCTAAAGTACAACTGCTTAAAATGAATCTAGTATATGTATAGTCTGCATCATATTGAGATGAAACATGGCTGCTTATCCAAATCATCAGGAAAATTAGGTTAATAGCTGTGATTTAATGACCCAGAAACATAACTCTGTCAATGTTCTGAAGAAGATAAGGGTAAACAAAAGACAACTATGCAGAACAGTCCTGTGAGCAGTTCTATTGAACCAGTCACTGAGGTGAAAAACTTTAGCTTTTAATTTCTGATCCATTAACTCAACTCCTTTGGGTTGTGATGCTTAATAGTGATACAGTATCCAATATTTTCTTGCTTAATCTTTATTTTAAACAACTTTGATAAGAGTATCTGAAGCAAGTACCATTCATGCTTGAAATTGCTTCTTCTGTTCCAGATTTAATTTTCAAAGAGAATAGAAAATGTTATAGGACAAGCACTTTGATTGTCTCTGTCATAATAAAAAGTGCAGGTTTTGAAATTAAATTATGGGTTCATTGTGTAAATGTCACTCAGCTCTTGGGTGAATAACAAGGGACAAATCTATCTGTAGTCTGTCGTATTTTAAAGTATTTGTACCTTTGTGTGCCAGCTACTTAGTCTGCTTTATTAATTTGCAAAACGTTTAATTAAACAAGGGTATTTAAATAGTTTATAACATTAATTCAAGGGGGAAAAAATGTTTAATGTTTTCAGTGAGGTTCAGTGGACAAGTCTTGAAGAATATTGTCATCACAGAGCGTAGGATATTTGTAGGATATTCAGCGATATTAACAATTACAATCCCTAACAATTATGTTTTTATATAATACATATACTTCATGATTCTGAGAAAAAAACTAAACAAAACAACAAACACATGAAACACTTGGAAACTACTTACAAAGGTTGAGCAAGACAAGACTTAAGTCGGAATGCTTTCATGTATGTGGGAAAACTTGTTCATTTGGATTTTTTTAAAACTAGTTTCAGTCAAAAAATGAAAGAATGATGGGAAAGTCCCACATAACGACATGAAGGGAATGTGGGGATGGCCCATGTTAGAGGTAAAGTGTCTGAAAAAAAGGTGTATATGATGGCCTTTTGGTAAATATGGTCAGGTGACATACAGTAAAAAATGCTCAGTTTGTTTGTGTGATGCCTGTACAGTAAAGGAATGACAGAAGCACAGTGTATGATATAGAATAAATGCATTTTCACAGAACTTGAGGAAACATGAAATGTATATGTTTTTTTGCAATTTAGACACACCTTCCTCTCTCACGTACATCATAATATAATCGCTAATCCTCAGCCACTAAGCTCTCAATGACTTACTGCTGACCAGTGCTAACCAACTCTGGCCCACTTCCCTAATCCTTCAATTCACTAATGTTCTTATTTTGTTGTGCTGTCACAGGCTGGAAGTTGTTCCAGTCAGTGAAGACAAGCCATGGAGTGAGCAAACAGAAATCAGGGGTGCAGTTCGGTCTGTCTCGCATCCAGACTTGTGCATTGTGGGTCAAGGTCTACAGAGGGAATGGGAGAAATGAGGAAGGAGCAAGTGGGATTATGGATTAGCAAAATTTGGATGGGATTAAAACCTCTGTGTCCTGGTGGGAAATGAAAATAGCTATTTCTGAGAAGGCCTTCTCATGATAATTTCCAATCATTGTTATTGTCATCCTTTTTAGCTTCAGTGTATATTTGATATGTTTGCCTCAATTCAATTGGTCTAATTTGTTTTGAAAATGTTTTGTATTGTGAATATTGTTGGTTATTTTTTATATTTTATTACTAAATAAAAATAAACAGATATTCACTGAGATTGTATATATTCACTTATATGTTTTCTTTAAAAAATGCATGTTAACAAGGAATTTAGGTTATCATGTACATAATCAGTCATCAACCAATCACATTCTTACTTTTCAAGCTTATCTTGAAAAAATCACAAATCACATTCAAAATACAGCAAAGCATTCTACTCTTCTGCTGGAGGTAAAATGGCAGTGTTGAGGCCTTGAACAAAGCCATTAGGAAACAATTAAGATATAGTGCCTTGCAAATTCAATGAGACCCATAATCAACTCTCATTTTATCTTCAGAATTTTTGTTAATAATTATTTCACACTGAAACTCATTTCATGTTCAGCACTATTCATAAAAAAATTTAAAAATAATAATAAAACTGAAATGTTATTTATTCAATGTTGAATCTTATATAAGACTGCATAATCATATAAAAAAAATCATAACTGCCAAAACAGGGCAATAAATTATTAAGTCATCAACATGCCATGCAGTTGAATACTGTTTGGCTGCATCCAAAATCGCATACTTCCCTACTATATAGTTGGTGAAAAATAGTGTGAAAACAGTAGTATGCCCAAATTCACAGTTTATCACATTTATTCACATTTATAAAACGGTAGATGAAATATAGTACCCAAATTACTTGCTACTTCCAGTGAGATTCTGAAGTGCATGTCAGATGGACACTTTTTCTATCTCATGAGACCATGGGAGTGTTGTGACTTGTGAAGTGACGCAACTGACGCTGGTAGGTCATATGACAATGACAGCATGGTGAACGTAGTATATCTGGATTAAATTCATACTGTACTACACACCATAGATATGTATAGATAGATTCCACATTCCATGCTCCAGACACGACGATGCATCCACCATCTTGGAACTGTCTATATGTCGTCACTCAAATTTAAAATCAATGAGTTTCAAGATGCAACAACATTGTGCAGCATCTGGCTATAAAACAAATGCCTAAATTTAAATTATTGAAGAAACTGGATAAACTTTCAAAGGTAAGAATGTGTTGGTTTGTGATTTTAATATGTATTAACTCAATAGTACAGGTTTTTAAACTAAAGTACCTTTTAAATGCCTTGTTAGCTAACAACTTCATCTTGTTGTATTGTGTTAGGTCAGCAAAAGCATCTTCTGAAGCGTACTGAAGATAAAGATATTCATACATATAAAGTACACAAACACAGCAAGAATGTCACTACAGGAAGCAGAAAGTGTCAAACTTCATGTCTCAGTTTTTTAACTCCTCTCTGACTGCAATGGCAATATGTGTGTATATATATATATATATATAATATTTTTTTTTTCAGACACAAATAAAAGGTATATCACAATAAACACTTTTTACACTACAAGTTTTTGTATCACCATCCCCAAAAAACTTCCAGTGGTTTTCAACCATGTTCCATGAACCTCCCCTGTAGTGCACATTTTGCACATCTGCTTTGACTGACAAACACATTTCACGTCTTGGAGTCTCTATTAATGAGCTGATGACCAGTATCAGGTGTGTTTGATTCAAAAGACATGCAAAACCACTGATGTAATCTATCTAAAGGCAAAATTATTAAATTAATTTATATATGAGGTGTTTTATATGTTTGATCGCAGAGTGGAATGACCAACTTTATTAAAATAATAATAATAATAATTATAATTATAATAAAGCTGAATTAAAACAGGATGGATATGTGAAACCTTTTCTTGTTTTGTTTAAATATTATATTTTTCATTTAGTACTGTACTTCAGAGGCTACAGAAGATACTTAATAATTAATAAAAAAAATCGGTCTGTCTCGCATCCAGACTTGTGCATTGTGGGTCAAGGTCTACAGAGGGAATGGGAGAAATGAGGAAGGAGCAAGTGGGATTATGGATTAGCAAAATTTGGATGGGATTAAAACCTCTGTGTCCTGGTGGGAAATTAAAATAGCTATTTCTGAGAAGGCCTTCTCATGATAATTTCCAATCATTGTTATTGTCGTCCTTTTTAGCTTCAGTGTATATTTGATATGTTTGCCTCAATTCAATTGGTCTAATTTGTTTTGAAAATGTTTTGTATTGTGAATATTGTTGGTTATTTTTTATATTTTATTACTAAATAAAAATAAACAGATATTCACTGAGATTGTATATATTCACTTATATGTTTTCTTTAAAAAATGCATGTTAACAAGGAATTTAGGTTATCATGTACATAATCAGTCATCAACCAATCACATTCTTACTTTTCAAGCTTATCTTGAAAAAATCACAAATCACATTCAAAATACAGCAAAGCATTCTACTCTTCTGCTGGAGGTAAAATGGCAGTGTTGAGGCCTTGAACAAAGCCATTAGGAAACAATTAAGATATAGTGCCTTGCAAATTCAATGAGACCCATAATCAACTCTCATTTTATCTTCAGAATTTTTGTTAATAATTATTTCACACTGAAACTCATTTCATGTTCAGCACTATTCATAAAAAAATGTAAAAATAATAATAAAACTGAAATGTTATTTATTCAATGTTGAATCTTATATAAGACTGCATAATCATATAAAAAAAATCATAACTGCCAAAACAGGGCAATAAATTATTAAGTCATCAACATGCCATGCAGTTGAATACTGTTTGGCTGCATCCAAAATCGCATACTTCCCTACTATATAGTTGGTGAAAAATAGTGTGAAAACAGTAGTATGCCCAAATTCACAGTTTATCACATTTATTCACATTTATAAAACGGTAGATGAAATATAGTACCCAAATTACTTGCTACTTCCAGTGAGATTCTGAAGTGCATGTCAGATGGACACTTTTTCTATCTCATGAGACCATGGGAGTGTTGTGACTTGTGAAGTGACGCAACTGACGCTGGTAGGTCATATGACAATGACAGCATGGTGAACGTAGTATATCTGGATTAAATTCATACTGTACTACACACCATAGATATGTATAGATAGATTCCACATTCCATGCTCCAGACACGACGATGCATCCACCATCTTGGAACTGTCTATATGTCGTCACTCAAATTTAAAATCAATGAGTTTCAAGATGCAACAACATTGTGCAGCATCTGGCTATAAAACAAATGCCTAAATTTAAATTATTGAAGAAACTGGATAAACTTTCAAAGGTAAGAATGTGTTGGTTTGTGATTTTAATATGTATTAACTCAATAGTACAGGTTTTTAAACTAAAGTACCTTTTAAATGCCTTGTTAGCTAACAACTTCATCTTGTTGTATTGTGTTAGGTCAGCAAAAGCATCTTCTGAAGCGTACTGAAGATAAAGATATTCATACATATAAAGTACACAAACACAGCAAGAATGTCACTACAGGAAGCAGAAAGTGTCAAACTTCATGTCTCAGTTTTTTAACTCCTCTCTGACTGCAATGGCAATATGTGTGTATATATATATATATATATAATATTTTTTTTTTCAGACACAAATAAAAGGTATATCACAATAAACACTTTTTACACTACAAGTTTTTGTATCACCATCCCCAAAAAACTTCCAGTGGTTTTCAACCATGTTCCATGAACCTCCCCTGTAGTGCACATTTTGCACATCTGCTTTGACTGACAAACACATTTCACGTCTTGGAGTCTCTATTAATGAGCTGATGACCAGTATCAGGTGTGTTTGATTCAAAAGACATGCAAAACCACTGATGTAATCTATCTAAAGGCAAAATTATTAAATTAATTTATATATGAGGTGTTTTATATGTTTGATCGCAGAGTGGAATGACCAACTTTATTAAAATAATAATAATAATAATTATAATTATAATAAAGCTGAATTAAAACAGGATGGATATGTGAAACCTTTTCTTGTTTTGTTTAAATATTATATTTTTCATTTAGTACTGTACTTCAGAGGCTACAGAAGATACTTAATAATTAATAAAAAAAAACACACACAATTCACCCTCATCCTCAAATTCAAAAAAGTTTTTTTTTTTTTTTCATTGTACTCATCACAATACATATGCTCACTTAGCTGGTCTTCAATGGTTTCATGTTGTTTTCATATATGCACATTTTAACAATGTTGCCTATAGCATTTCTTTAGTTTTAATTGTGAGAAGTCCAAAATAGAGAAACTGAATTGGGAAAAATATTTTATTTTGATATGCTCCATTTGTTTTTGCTTAGTAAAAAAAGTCCTATGCGTCATTGATGTTTTTTTCCCACTGTGACACACACTCAGGCAAAGTCATCACTCCATCATTACACTTTTGTCTTAGGGGGTTATTGCCTCTTAAATATTTGCCCCTCTGACAAGCAAATTCAATGCTATCATTATGTGGTTAGCATATATTTTCCTTTGCCTTCCACTGCAGCTCTATACCTCTTTTATCCATTTCCTCCACTGTCACTGAACAGGGCTCTGAAATAAACCCAACATGTCACTGTCAGTGTTACAATATACATTTATTGATTCATCAGCACAATATACAACTTAAACTGCAAGATTACATACAATTTACAAATAAAAATACAGTGAGAAAAGCCTCACAGCCGTCTTTGATGTATATGGAGTGTAGTGTTCAAACTTACTTAAACAATACATTTTCCCTTTCTATTCACCCTGCACACAGGTCAAAGTATTTGGGGGGGGGGGGGGGGGGGGTTTTTTGGAAAGCAG
>NW_015505395.1:50837-69974 GCF_001515645.1 Sinocyclocheilus grahami | reverse complement strand
TTCCTCCCCCCCGCCAAGCAAGGGAGTAGGGGGTGGGGGGGGGGGGGGGGGGTATTTATGAAAGCAGATGTATTCAGCTCTCTCTCCTATATTGTATTCACTTTTTTATAGTTTATTTTATATCTGCGTTGTTGATGTTTGATGATAGTGTTCCGCATTTCCCTAAGGGCAAAGCAAAGTTTATTTTTATTTATTGACAGATTTAATTAGTTATTTATTTGTTTGCTTGTTTGTTTATTCCTTTTTCTTAGACTGTCATCACCAATAAATGTGGCATTAATAAATCTCAGTATTGGCCAGATGACTTTTTAAAGGTCCTAAACAATAGAACATGGTAACATGTTATTACTGTAATAAGATAATATGGCGTCATTTTAATAATGCTTAAGAAAATGAAATCTGTTTTGGGAAGTCTCGGATATTTCTATATACTGTGTTTATATATATATGCACACACACACACACACACACACAGAGAGAGAGAGCGATAGTTGGTGTACATATACTGTAAGTATTACAGGCACATTTTTTAATAAGATTATTGGAGTGTATTTTACAAGAAAATACTATTTCAGTCAATGATTGGAAAAAGTGTTTAAATGTTTCATTTCATGTGTGTTGCTGCCAAATTATGCTGCTCATATAACTTATATGAGAGAAATCAAACAACGAATAAGAAAAACAATGACTTTCAATAAATGACAGACAGGCAGTTGCGCAAAAACGGGGAATGCAGTATATGCAGTGCATAGGGGCGCCACACATAGGGGGACGCCATTTTGCCAAAATCATTCTGTGAAAATCTTCTTTAAAGGAGTCCTATTATGCTCTTTTACAAAGTCTTGATTTTGTTTTGGGGGTGTACTAGAACATGCTCTCATGCTTGGTATTTTTCACATAATTTACATTATTAAAATACCTTTCTCCCCGTCCTGGCACAAATGGCTCGATTAGTTCCGGCTTTGATGAAGGTCCGCCTTCCGAAAAACAAAATGTGATGTGATTGGTTAGCTGTCCCAGTGCGTTGTGATTGGCGAACAGCTTAGACAGTGTTTCAGTACTGCCATGCCCCCTTGCTCTGTCTTTCAACAAAAGCTTTTGGCGAATCCGGCACTTCTCACTCGTGTTGTGGAAGCTGTCCTCAGTAAAATGCGCAGTACACAATAGCAAATTGGGGTTATAATGCTCAGGAACAGAGTTAAAAAGTAAATTGCAACCACTGTTTCCTGACATCATTCGCTTTCGGAAGGGGAAAAAAAACAACATTTAAGGCGGTCGCACACCGCAGCGTTGCGCCACGACTTTAAAATTCGAACACATTATTTTCTATGAGTGTAGGCACACCGGCGGTGCTGTTCGGCGTCTGTTCGCGGCACCCAGCTACGTTGTGTTATACTTGTAAGAATTGTTCTAGACCAGCGGTTCTCAATCCTAGTCCTCGCGTACCCCCACTCTGCATGTTTTGCACGTCTCTCTTTGTTAACACACCTGATTCAGATCATCTCGTTAGAAGTGAGCTCCGTGCATGAACTGTGTCCGATTGACATGCTCCCTACACAGTGTCCATTGCTCCCTACTCCCTGAGCAGGGGAAATCCGTTGAAGTTTACTTCACTTCGGAATATTCATTTACAGATTTGCGCTGCGTTCTTCTTCGTCGTCTCGTCTGATGCACTCACTCAACCAAGCTTTCTAACCACAACTTCGCCCCTCCCCACCCCCAACCATTCGAATTTCTGTAGGCAGGAATTCTTTGTAATGATATTCTAATGGTCCACTTTGTGATATCACAAAGCCCGGAAACCAAACGCTGTAGTCCAAACGAGCCATTTGCTGTAGTTCTTGAAAATTGATTTTTTTTTAAACTAAATATCTCCCTTTGGAGTGGACTTTGAGATTTGTAACTTTCTGGATCTTTTTTATGCCCAAACATACACACTACACACTGACTAAAATAAAAAAAGTGAAAAAGCATAATAGGACCCCTTTAATAAAATGTTATAAATAATCAAAAGCTTAGTTATTAAAAATAATTAATAATTAATCTCGACCACAACAAACGGGAGACTTTTCAGACGCTCACTTCAGCTTCCCCTGAAAAGGTACAGGTGCCAAATGAGCTTCAGTAGAACAACAGGGAACTGCGGTCTGATGAGATATTGTTATATGTCAGTAAAACAAACTTTCCTGCCCTGTCAGCTGTTTTACTGTGCTCACGGTGCACTCTCTTCAACTGTACATGAATATGAGGCGCACGCTCACTTCTTAAATAAACCGCACTAGAAACTGCAAGTATACATCGTCAGTTAAGTCATGAAATGTATTTTGAGCTTGATTTAGGTATGACAAAAGTGTTGCAATTAATTCATTTTGACAACTAATAGAATGTTAAACATTGACTGATAACCAGAGTTCATTGACTATATAAAATTCAGTGAAGGTTGACTAGTTATCCGCATGTCTCATCCATGAGTGGGCCTATGAAATTATGGAGAACAAGATATTGGTGGTGTTAAAGTCACCATGAAAGCAAAGTTGAAAATTCTTATTTTTAATGGAATACTGTAGTGTTTATTATGAATAATTTATCCGTGCACTTCATTATTTTTTTAAAATTCATGTGCCCTCGTAATCTTTAATCAAAAACGTTAACCTCCACTCCCCCTCAAAACGACTCATCTTCTCTTCTGGTCACGAGCTATGGCGCAAGGGTGGAGCTAGTGACGTGAGGGGTAAATGCTGGGATAAACGACAGGGTGAAAAGCTGAAGTGGATGCTTCACTTTATAGCACTGACACCAGTCATGAGGGAGTACGTTACCCCTAAACATTGAAAAGATATTAGGATATTACGACAACATTACTATTAGGAATAGCAAACTATTTTTTTTTCATGAATATGACTTAACCTGATGGAGGACATGCTCAGTCATTCAGGCAGTCTCTCTCTCTAGCCTAGGTAATACAAAAACAAAACAAAAATTGTCATTCACTCAGTATTTCTTGATGTAATTCACAACTATCTCAATTACAATTAAGTACAAATTAATTGTATTCAGTTGTGTTTTAGGCACTAAAACAGTCCAGTACTTTATAGTCAAATACATTCTATATTGAAATAATGAAGACATGTTTTCATACCCCTATGAAAACATCCTGGCTCTGCCACTGCCTAAAAGGGCAAAGTGATTAATATCAGTTTATTTCTTTATTATTTCTGGGGGGGGTTCATTCACAAACAAAATGTATGTGTCACGAATTCGGTTCATGGACTTCCGTTTATTCACCACCAGATGTCACCCTTTCCATTACATTGACTCTCGCACTACACAAACTGTTGCATAGCACCCCGGACTACATATCCCATCATTATTTGCACAATTTGCACACTGCCCTGATTGCACTCATTGCACACAGCTGTTTCTAATTACCTCATTCACTATATAACACCCACTCCAACCACCTTTCTCTGCTGAGTATTGTTTAGCCTGTACCCCTTTCCGAGTCTCCGTGTTTTCCTTGTTTTTGCCTTGCCTGTTTTTGCGGTTTCTGATCTTTGCTTGTTTTCTTGGATTTCTCCCTCTTGTCTCGCCCCTGTGATTCTGTCTGCTGGTCGGTGACCTTCGCTAGCCCTGTGACTATTCTTATGTTGCCCGCCTTATACCTGTTTGCCAGTGTTTTGACCCTGCCTGTTGACCACGTCTCTTTAATAAAGCCTGCAGATGGATCCACGTGTCTCACGTCTTGTCAGCCCCGTTACAGAATGTTTGTGAATGGGCATTTGATTTACATTTGAGAGAAACTAAGATTGTAAACAAGGATACAAACTAGCCATATTTCGCTGAAAATTGCCGTTTTGAATTCAAAATAGGCCATCTGTGTGATTCAAGTAGATTCAATGAGTTGAAAACTCTTGCAACTTCATACTTCAATACAAAACAATGCAGAACTTTGGCAAAAAAAATGATTTTTAAATATTATAATAGTGATTTTATAATGTCTAAATCTAAATCCATTGGCAAAACATGTGAAAAGAACTATATTACAGAGGGGAAATGGTAAAGGAGACAGTAAATTATCCTCTGCTGCCATTTAGTGGTCATAGTGGGAATCATGACATTCATTTTAACCCTCTAAGCGCCAAAGTCGCAAAATTGCGACAAGACGTCATACTTAATAAATAGGCTGTAGATCCTAATATGGTTTAATAAATAATTTGTATTCCCTACCACTAGATGGCAGACACGTAGTACTTCGATTCTAGACCAAAATTATGTCATGTTCCTATTCAAAGTGTTAGAGGAAATAGAAGAGCAAGTGAGCTATCGTGTCATTGATGCGGAAGCAGTTCAGTTCAGAGCATCTGAGTGAATTGTGCATCTTTGCAGCGCAATGGTGCCACCGTGCAAGGCGAGAGTGTTCACGAAGCACAAACAAGTGATCATTTCGACCCTTTGCCCAACGGGGATGGGGGTGGCGGGGGAGAACGTGGTTGTAGTGTCCATAGGAGAGCTGTTGCTAGAGGTAGAGGCAGCAGGGGTAGGAGAAATAGGGCTGGAAGTAGCACTAGCTGCCCCAAAGAGGTGGGAGTGGCCGCAGTAGACGTGGCCATGCTGTGCGTGGGAGAGCCGGGAGACGTGGTAGAGGCAGCAGGGGTGATCTGGCTCTAAATAGGGCTGGAAATAGCGATGACAATGGTGGCTGGGTTTATTTGAGAAATGAAGAAGTGTATCAGGACTGGATCAAACGCTTTGATGAGCCTGCTGGTTATCCAAGAGAGAAAGATTTGACCAGTGCTGCACCCTTACAAAGTACAAGTACAAGAGGTACCATACTCTCAAGAACTATAAACTTTGTCACCTAGATACCTGATTGGGCAGATAGCTGGTCAACTGATCAAAAAATAGGCACATACATTTTACTATGGCACAGTAATATAGTAATAATTTACTATAGTTACTAATAGTTTTACTGTTGATTTCATCTTTTCCTGATCATTTGGAATGACGATAAAAAGACAAAAAAAAAAAAACATGCAAATAAGTTCAAACATCCACTCCATATATATTTTTCCTGAATATTACTGATGAACTGATCAAAAAGTAGGCTATTGTTCATGTGTTTTACTACTATATAGTATTGTAATATAGTAATAATTTAGTACTTTCTCCTATTTTATTGTTGGTTTCCTCTTTTATAGAGGTTTCTGCCATAAAGTTTAGCTAAGGCAACAGGAAGTCTAGACTAGTATGTTAGACCAGTGCACGTTCTTTCACTGCATGATTCAGTTTATTAACATGCATTTAGAATGATCACAAAATTCAAGATATGGGGGCAGAAATGTTTTTATTTATATAATTTCATATAGTTAATCAGTATCACGTGAAGACTAACGTGTTTTCCACCAAAAAGCAGCATTATTACAAATGAGATATTGCTTTTATACAGCAGTTCAATACAATTACAACAATACACTTAATTAAGACACTTCCATTTTAGACACAATATTGACTGTTTTTGCAGGGTCAGAAAGCTCTCGGATTTTATCAAAAATATCTTAATTTGTGTTCTGAAGATGAATGTCTTAAGGGTTTGGAACGACATGAAGGTGAGTAATTAATGACAGAATTTTCATTTTGGGGTGAACTAACCCTTTAAACTTTTATCAACAACAAAAAAACGTAATTGTAATGTCACCAGTCACATTTACACATTAATTTGTCCATTCTGTCCACTTCACAACTTTTCTATGGAATAGCGCAAATTCAGTTATTAGTCAACCTAATGTTGTTAACCTAATTTTTTATTTTACTTTTTTTCTTTTTTGCCCATGCGGCTCATTCTGTATTTCAGGGTTTGGCCAGAAACAAAACAAAAAAATATAATCCCCTCCTTAATAGTATCGTAAAATCTGTCACTCGCTTCAGTTCATTGCAATCTCACAATGTTCCATTATAATCAACAAAGCTGTCTATACTGTACAATGAATCTCTTCTTTACAACGTGTTTACATTTTGTTTGTTATAATGATATGATTCACGAGCCCGGTGAGTGGATTCGGACTACCTTAAACACCTCTGATTGGCCATTGCATTCAAGAAATAAAAACACACACGTCTGTGATTGGCCACATTGCTCAATGCTGCAAAAACACATTGCAAATGGAAACCTTTGATGCTCTCCAGAGCGCAAACACAGGAGTTTTCCATATCTGTTTCATTAATATAAGATGGGGACCCTGATTCCCTGGGGCCCTATGCCGCAACTTACCCTGTCTGCACCTGATTCTGTCCTTTTTGTGAACAGAAAGTCTCACATGCTGAATTGAGTAACCAAATTAATTGAGCAATCAGGATAGTGTTTTCACAAATTTCAAAATGAGGAAAAAATACAGAGAGACTGATAGCGACAATCAGAAGAGAGAGCAATGTCAAATTTTCAGTCACTCCTGCAGCTGCTATATTAGACACACCCTCACAGCAGTGTTCTTGTAATACAAAGGTAATACATAGTGTAGTGTTATAAATGTAAATACTTAAAAAAAAAAAAAAAAAAAACAATTCGATGCTGATGACCATTGAAACATGTCATCACAGTCTGTGAAAAGGGTCCAATGACTTAAACTACAGTTTTTAAAGCTATACAAAAATAGGGTACAAATTAAAATTGCATGACATGACTATTTTGTCATTAAACTTTTATTTATGGAGGGAAAACATCATTAGATCACAGTAACCAAATTATGTATAAAGATGGTCAGATTATATTTAGAGCAATTGCTACTCTTTAAAGGAGAGACATACATCCTGAGCATTACTGTCCACAAGAGGGAGGCCTTACACTGCACAAACATTTATATGATAGTTATTGGTTAATGGAATAGTGGTGTATTTACACCACAATCAAGAAGCCCAGAAAACAGTCATGAGAGATCAGGGAGAGAATATGAAGGTAGAACAGTCTTACAAGTAGCTGTCGGTCAACATAAAGAGCATTGTTGTTGTTCTTCTTCTTCTTCTTGTTCATCATCATCATCATCAGTCATAACTTAATTTATCAATTTACTCAAATATACAGTAGGTATATCCGTAGTTACAAACTTTATTCTTTTATGATGATTATTATTATTATTATTATTTTTAACAAGTTTTAACAGAAGGTCTCTATATTAAAACACCCCAAAAAGATAAGCACAAACAACTTCTCAAACTGCTGGAGGAAGTCAAGATACTGAGTATTCAAAACGCAGAAAAGGATAAAAGGATAGCAGATCTGGAGCGGAGAGTGGAGGATTTAGAGCAATACTCCAGAATTAACGATGTGGTCGTTACCGGGCTCAAGATCAAACCCCGGTCTTATGCACAGTCAGTGACCGCTGACAACGGGGTTGAGCCCTGCGAGATGGAGGTGAGCTCCGTGGAACAACAGGTGGAGGCCTTTCTCGAGTCCAGAGGGATTACGCTAGATGTGGACAACATCGAGGCATGCCACCCTCTCCCCAGGAGGAAGGACAACGACATGTCAGCAGTGATATTGAGGTTTGTGAACAGAAAAAATAAGATCGCACTGCTTAAACAAGGAAAGAAATTGAAGGGCACTAATGAATTCATGAATGATCACCTAACCAAGAGGAATGCGGATATAGCCAGAAAAGCCAGGTATCTGAGGAAGCAAAACAAAACACTTGGGTTACTAACTGCTAAATATTCATCAAACTTAACGGAACGCCAGAGGAGGCTAAGGTTTTGGTCATTAGAAGCATGGAGGAGCTGGATAAATATAACTGAGAATGCTACTGGATTAATGAGGTAAAAAAAACAACAACAAAAAAAACAGCAACAACTGTGTACACCAACACAATGACATCCAATCACATTTCACTTACTTCAAGAGACATTAACTACATAGGTCTACAACAAAGGATTCTGAACGATGAACACTTGGAACTGAAATCATTTGATTACACTGCGCATAATGAACAAGACTTGGAAGATGAAATAGACCCTGATAACATATTTTTCTCATCTATCAATACTAGCTGTAACTACTTTACTGAAGATGATTATAACAACAGTATCAACTCAGAAGGGACATTTTCAATCATACACTTCAACAGCAGAAGCATGTATACAAACTTCAATACTATCAAAGATTATTTACAACAGTTTATACATCCATTCAGTATTATAGCAATATCCGAAACATGGTTCAATGAGGATAAAGGAATTGATTTTGAATTAGAAGGTTATGACCTCAATTATATAAACAGAGTAAACAAAGCAGCCGGGTTCAAGTATGGAGTCATTTATTGACTGGATGGAAAAAATATTTTCTATAACAAGTAACAAAATGCTATTCATATGTGGAGATTATAATATAGATCTGATAAATTCAAATAAACATAAAATAACAGATGCATTTGTGAACAGTATGTACAGTATGAGTTTATACCCAACCATCACTAGACCCAGTAGAATTACTTCACACATTACTGCCGCACTGATTGATAATATTTTCACAAATAACATTGAATACACTAATGTCAGTGGCCTAATGATATGTGACATAACTGACCATCTGCCAGTCTTAACATTGTATGATGACGATTATAAAAATAACAAAACTCCCCAAAAGCTTTATATAAACATATAAAGACAGAAGAAGCAATTAATTCACTCAATTACGACTTAATGGAAAAGGACTGGAACATTGTATACAGAGAGAAAGATGTGGATAGAGCGTACAATAGTTTTTTAGAAATATTTAGCACATTATATAACAAAAACTGTCCCATTCGACGAATCAACTACAAAAATAAATGTATAAAATGTCCATGGTTAACTAAGGGTTTACAAAATGCTTGTAAAAAGAAAATTACTCTATATAGACAATGTATTAAATTAAGGACAAAAGAATGTGAAAACAAATATAAATCATATAAAAATAAATTGACTAATATAAGAAGAACTAGTAAGAAATTATACTATAAAAATGTATTAAATAAAAACAAAAATACTATTAAAGGGGTATGGGGTATACTAAATAGTTTAATTAAAGTTAAAACAAATAAGAATCCATATCCAGATTATTTTATTGATATGAATGGTGAAAACTTTAATATGCATAATATAGTAAATAGTTTCAATACATTTTTTGTAAATGTTGGACCAGATTTAGTAGCAATAATTCCTGAGTATGGAAGTAATAAATTGAATGAGTCATTTATAGAAAGGAATGCGAAGACCATCTTTCTCTCTGATGTGAGTGAGACAGAGATTAAAACTACTGTTAATAAATGCAAAAATAAAACATCTACTGATTGTTATGACATAGATTTGACACTAATTAAAAAAGTAATAAATAGTATTTCAAAACCTCTAACGTACATATGCAATGAATAATTTCAGACTGGAATATTTCCAAATAAAATGAAAATTGCTAAAGTAATACCAATGTATAAAAATGGAAACAAGCACATCTTCACAAACTATAGACCTGTCTCTCTGCTACCTCAATTAAAAAAAAAATTAGAGAAATTATTTAACGATAGATTAGAAAAATGTATAGATAAATATGATATAATAAATGAAAGTCAGTATGGTTTTAGAGCAAAGAGGTCAACATCAATGGCCATAATTGAAGCTGTGGAGGAAATCACAAACACCCTAGACAGAAAAAAATATGCAGTTGGAATATTTATTGATTTAAGGAAAGCCTTTGATACACTCAATCATTCAATCTTACTCAATAAACTGGAAATATATGGCATTAGGGGAGTGGCTTTGAACTAGATCAAAAGTTATTTAACTGAAAGACAACATTTTGTGAAGTTGGGCAGGTTTACGTCACAGTGTCTGGGCATTGCTTGTGGGGTCCCCCAAGGATCAGTATTGGGTCCTAAGTTATTTAATTTATATATAAATGACATATTCCATGTATCTAAATTATTGAAACTGATATTATTTGCTGATGATACTAATATATTATATTCTAGTGATAATTATAATACACATATAAATATAGTAAATAAAGAATTAGTAAAACTAAAAACATGGATGGATGTTAATAAATTATCTCTGAATTTAAATAAAACTAAAGTAATGATGTTTGGCAATTATAAAGAAAACTCAGAAGTATTAATAAATATAGATGGTGTTGCAATAGAAAAAGTGTCAGAAATTAAATTCTTAGGGATAACTACTGACAGTAAATTAAGCTGGAAAACACACATCAGATACATACAAGGTAAATTATCCAAAAGTATCTATATAATTAATAAAGTTAAATATGCCCTGGAATACAATGCATTATATATATTGCATTGTTCATTAGTTTTGCCCTACTTAACATATTGTATAGATGTTTGGGGCAATAACTATAAAAGTTCGCTAAATCCCCTCTTCATACTTAAAAAATTTGCAGTTAGAATCATACATAAGGTGGGATATTTTGATCACCCAAATATATTATTTCTGCAATTCAGACTATTAAAACTTTTTGATTTAGTTGATTTTTATACTGCACAACTCTTGTATAAAGCCAACAAAAATGAACTACCGGGCAATATTCAAAAGTTATTTACAGGAAGAGAGGGGGCCTATAATCGCTCGAAATTAACTTAAACTTAAACTTAACATGGCAATGTATTGTGAGGTTTGTGAAGAATCCCAATCTAAAATTTATGGTTTAGGTAAATTACTGTCATCAAGCAGATTCGATGAGGGGTATTTTAGGAGATTATTTACTCGACAACTTGAGATACAAACCTTTGAAAGCGCAATATTGATTTAAAATAACTTTATCAACAATGATCTGCACTTGAGTCATTTTAAACATGTTAATTAGTCTGAAATTATGGTTTTAGTTATTTGTTCTTGACAAAGTATTGTAAAACATTTGATAAGGACAACAGAAAAAAGGAGAAATGACACAGGAAAATCTATGGCTTCAGATGAAACTATATCTATTAGAAAAAGTTGCAACAGCACATTAGATAATAATAGTTTTAATGATATACTCAATATAGTTTGGAGGTTCTGCAAAAGCAGGCATATCACAAGTTTAAAATGTCTGAAGATTCTAAAGTTCAAATGGCCTGTAGCTATAGGTTTGCTAAATCTAACATGAACTTGTCAAATGCCCGTGATTAAAAGTTGATTTTTCTTTATGTGAGGTGTCAAGAAAATTCCATACTTGAATTTCTGAACTGTCTTATCAAACAAGCACCTGTATATCTTTTTAAATCATTTTAAGTAATTATCATTTAGGTCCCACTTAACCTTTCTGCTGCAACTACAGCTAAATGAACACCTTTAATTAGCAATATGACTAAACATATGCAATACTTTCACAAATAAATAAAGGATTTTTCCAACCAACCTTTATATATATATATATATATATATAATGCAATATTACAATCAAGTCTTTCTCAGCATTAATATTGTGATGGCTCTAGTACTGATGGGACACACACACACACACACACACACACACACACTCACACACACTCACACGCACTCACGCACGCACGCACTCACACGCACACACACACACACTCATACACACTCACACACACGCACACGCACTCACTCACTCACTCACATGCACACACACTCACTCACTCACTCACACACACACACACATTATTGTTCTTTTAAAACTGTGATTTAACAATATAATAGGATATGGTTATATTTTATATATTACATGATTATTATAAATACTGGGACATATTAGAATGTTTATGATAATGAGGATTATTATAATGTATTATTGTGATTATTGAGACGGACATATTGTATTTGGGTATTTGTATATAACTATTATAATATCACATAAATTATTAGTAACAGACAATGGCAGCAACCATATGGTGTAATATATGGGAATGAATTGGGGGTGGGAGCAAATAAGTTCTACTTCTTTCCACTCCTTTTCGAGCAAGTATTATGTGTAAATATGTGTATGGATATGTGTAACATAATTGTATATGCATGTATGTGAGATAAACTGTTCTATTTTTCTATGTATGTGTATTGATATATATATGTGTACATATATATATATATATATTGCTCGAAATTAACTTAAACTTAAACTTAACATGGCAATGTATTGTGAGGTTTGTGAAGAATCCCAATCTAAAATTTATGGTTTAGGTAAATTACTGTCATCAAGCAGATTCGATGAGGGGTATTTTAGGAGATTATTTACTCGACAACTTGAGATACAAACCTTTGAAAGCGCAATGTTGATTTAAAATAACTTTATCAACAATGATCTGCACTTGAGTCATTTTAAACATGTTAATTAGTCTGAAATTATGGTTTTAGTTATTTGTTCTTGACAAAGTATTGTAAAACATTTGATAAGGACAACAGAAAAAAGGAGAAATGACACAGGAAAATCTATGGCTTCAGATGAAACTATATCTATTAGAAAAAGTTGCAACAGCACATTAGATAATAATAGTTTTAATGATATACTCAATATAGTTTGGAGGTTCTGCAAAAGCAGGCATATCACAAGTTTAAAATGTCTGAAGATTCTAAAGTTCAAATGGCCTGTAGCTATAGGTTTGCTAAATCTAACATGAACTTGTCAAATGCCCGTGATTAAAAGTTGATTTTTCTTTATGTGAGGTGTCAAGAAAATTCCATACTTGAATTTCTGAACTGTCTTATCAAACAAGCACCTGTATATCTTTTTAAATCATTTTAAGTAATTATCATTTAGGTCCCACTTAACCTTTCTGCTGCAACTACAGCTAAATGAACACCTTTAATTAGCAATATGACTAAACATATGCAATACTTTCACAAATAAATAAAGGATTTTTCCAACCAACCTTTATATATATATATATATATATATATATATATATTACAATCAAGTCTTTCTCAGCATTAATATTGTGATGGCTCTAGTACTGATGGGACACACACACACACACACACACACACACACATATATATTATTTCCATAGATTTGAAGTGGTCAGTTATGAAGGAAAGTGTAAAAAAACATTTTTTTAAATGTTACAATTGTCTCCCTACAGTATCATCTTAAAAAAGCAAGAGCTGAGGAAGAGAATATCATGAATGTAAATGAGAAGACGTAAGGGACTAAAAGCCACCCTAGACTAAGAGCAAACATTTTGTTATACTGTAATTCACTGCATTCATATGTTTAATGTCCATAAATAAATAAATAGACCTAAAGGTAGTACCTAGGTACTCTTGTATTCATCCCATCTCAATTCACTCAATAGCATGAGCAATACACAGGTGATTCACTTAAAGTATGTTAAGCATGGAAGACGGTAGCAATGGGAGTGGAAAATGACAGTGAGTGGTTTAGCCCAACTGCTGTACAAAGTTTGCATGGGGATTTTCTATTCAAACAGGTCTCTATCTTGGCCAATCCTGAGAAAAGATGTTCAAGTCTTTAATGATGTATTGTGCTATTCCATGCAACTACAAAGAAAGGAGACTTTCAAGTTTCAAAAGCCATGTAAATTATATCTCCAAGCATTAAGTAGTATATTATCCAGTAAACACAACATCTAACATTATTCTAACTCATATTCATCTAACTCAGGCATTATTGGTTATAGCTTATTTGAAAGAAATTCAAAGAGACAGTTGCTTGCAAAATAAAAATATATGGAAATATACTCAAACATAGAATCCAATATATTACATAATATATTCATATATATACGAGAAACTAGTGTTTACATTTTTTTCAATATACTGCATATGCACCGACCATAAAATTCTATAGCAATGAAGACAAAAACTGTATTACATTTTACATGTAATGGATCTATTGAAGAAATTAATTGATTTCTCTTTTATGGGTTTACATAAAGCTGAACATGCATTCATACACTTTTCATAAACACATTTCATATGAGAATAGGTGTGATTGTGCATAAGAAAATTAGTGAAAACAAATATTGAAATTGTAGGATTTTTGGACAATTGTTAAAGTCATGGTGGTAACATGGTGGGTGGAGATTTTACAAATATAAGTATATAAAATAAAATACAAACAAATACAAATATATGGATATACCATATTTTATCAGATGTACATCTATATATTATATGTGAATACACATATTGTCACATTTAAAGATATGAAAACTAGTAATTACTTATGTATTATTCAAAAATATTGTAATATATGAACACAATATAATTCTGTATATTTTCAATATTAAATCATTGAATATATTGTTTGTTCATTTATGAGGATCTTTTTTCTTTCCTTGCATAAGGGACTTGTATAGTTCTTTCCATCATGTCTTTTCTGTCTTTACATACAAATTCTAAAATCAACTCCTTGACAATGCTGATGTCTATATTTCTAATCTAATCACCCCAGATAAATGGACTATACTGAAGATTTGACAGGTGTCTGAATTGTTTTAAAATACCAACATTTTCAAAACTGACATCTGCCCCACAACATTTTTTTTTTTTGACAAGTAAATCTAGATAAATTAGCAGAAGACAGCTATCCCCAATGCTATTCCATAAACGAAAACAATGAAGAAAGCAGGAAGGAACTGCTAGGGCTATTAGTAGAGTCCATGCTGTTCAGAAGCACACTGGCAAACAGTGAGTATGATTTTATCAAACACAAGCAAGAAAACTCAGATATGTATTTGCACAGTGTAATCTCATGGTTGTGTCTATCCGTTTTGATATTAAAAAATCAACAGGAATAAAAACATATCTTTATTAAATTTCAATGACATTGGATCAAACTTGCAGCACTGCTAGTGGATATTGCATTCTCCTGGTTGTTGCCATGGATGTGGGAATACTCTGCTCATGAAACATTTGTAAGAAACATTAATTAAGCATGATCTTTGTCTCTTATGGATAGAGTTTGAAGAGCATTCTGATGTACTCATCCAGATCTGAGCTACAAAACTGGGCAGAGTACCAGTTGTTCTTAGACAATCCTGATGTAAAGATCAGTTTAGACTAGCATGAATTAAATGCTGGTTTATGCTTGTTTAGTGCTGGTCTAGTTGGATAACTGGTCACTAGTCAAGTAGACTAGTCAGTTTTTATAGAATTTGTATCATTTTATTGACAGAGCTTCTTGTTAGAGTTCTTTTTTTTTTTTTTTTAGCAAGCTGACAGCATGCTGTGCTTTAGCTGGTTAACACTAACAATGACTGTTAGACTGTCAGCATGCTCTCAGAGAAGCTGCATCTATATTCATCCCTATTCAACGCACCATTGCTAAAGCCGTCAAAGCACCACTTCTGTAGCAAATCAGCCATCTAATACAATAAATTGAGGAAAATTGCTGGGAGACTCCAAATATGTTTAATTGTTGGTCTATGTACACATTCTGATGGATGTCTTTAGCTGTTTGCTATTTTTCAGAAACTTGCACCATGAGTGTTGCATGTTTAAAACAACCCATTAAGAAATAGTGCAATTTTTAAAAACCCTCTAACCCTTGTTTCTGTAGCGCTTCATCCAGCTGTTTTTGAACAGAAAGTGGTGTCCTGTGTGCACGTCCCTATAGGCAACGTGTCCTAAACCAGCCTCACCATGACTTATTCACACAGCTCTGATTAGTTGATTTTGAAAATTGTTTGCAAAGTTATATTGTTTACCTCCAAAAAGTTCTGGTCAAACAGCACCTTCAACCAGCAACTTTAACATTTATTTTGTGAATCGGACATGTAGAGAGCTAGTTAAGATGTTCAGAAGAATGGATTATCTTTAGGTCAGTTTGTCAATTCAGGTCAAGTCACCTTCATTTCTATAGCGCTTTATAAAATACAGATTGTTTCAAAGCAGCTTTACAGTGATAAACAGGGAAATATTGATTCTGGCCAGACTAACGAATATGGTGTGGTTTAATTCCAGGCTGCATCACAAGTCAGACTGTGGATTGATATCATTCAGAATATTTCATCCAGTTCCTTCTCCTTGAAGACTGGAATAAATTACGGCAGCGTTTGTTGGGGGGAGTTGAAGCTGGACTTGTCTGGTTCTTGTGGTCTTCACTGAAGATCCACCATCTGGTCTGGATGTGGACAGAATCCAAATGAGTACAGTAACCTCAGAATACAAATGAGACAGACTGACTGATATTAGCATAGATGCCTGTAACAGTGTTCAAGGAAGAAGGAGGCAGGTTCAGACCCATCAGACATTTAAAATAAACTTTAATAATATATTTATAATAATAATAATAATTTATTAACAAACAACAAAACGAAAGTAAGTGTCAGCCACTCCTCTTATCCTTGCGGAACATAGGATCATTGCATAATTTATGCAGCCTAACAATCCTTTAAGGCATTTGAATTATAGAAATGTGATAGTGTGTCATGTATATGCCAGGTTGGATGGGTTTTTAATGTAGATTTTAAACTGTCAGAGTGTACCTGCCTCCCTAACAATGCTAGGAAGATTGTTGCAGAGTTTGGGCAGTAATAGAAAAAGTTGTTTTTATTTTCTTCTAAAATAGTTGAAAAATAAGCAGATTTTAAGGCCTGTCTGTAGGTTGAAATTCTATCTTTCCAAGTAATGTGAAATACCTCTAGTTTTGTTTTCTTCCAGCTGTGCTCCATTTTCCGGGCTGTTCTTTTGAGGGCGTGAGTGTGCTTGTAATACAATAGTGACAGACTGGTTTGTCTTATAAGTTTTTCATATTTGTACAAAGAGACAAGTTTTAATGTTAGTTCAGGAGGACGATGGTTATTTATGATTTTATCCCTTCTAAGCGGTTAAAATGAGCAGGTTAAAATGGTGTTGCAACTCACCCCTTGTTAGCACCATCCCATCTCTCTTATATTGAAAAGAATGTGAAGAATATTTATGTAAGAAAAAAAAAAGTCATGCCAGTTACAGATGACACAAGCAAGTAAATAATGACAGCTTTTTCATTTTAAAACCATTCCTTTAAGAAGCCTTGTGGGGACACCAGCACAGAAGGGTGTCTATTCATTCAATAGCATCTCATTGGTATTAGGTAGCAGTGTATATGCGTTCAGGTTTAGCATTCATGCTGCAATCTGCCTCAAGCGCTATCTGAGAACAGAAGTTTCGCTACTGTAGGACTATGCGCACTGCATGCTAACGTAATGAGCTACACGTGTTGATTCTACCCATCAAGTTCATTATTTAACAATATTCATTTTGCATGAGCTCAGCAAAGCCCGGTGTTGCTTTTCCCTAAGTCAATGTGAAAGCACTCACAGGAACAGAAATATGATAGAGCTCTAGTCTTGATGAATAAAGTATTGGATCTTCTACAATGTCCAACATTATTTGACCTTTGACTCTCCAAATAAATATCAATAAACTGCCTCCACTTAGGTCAACTGAGGACCTGAATTTGGTTGTAATACCTACATTAATCACTTGATGGCACTGTTGGAGAAATGTTTTGGAACAGTCTGAACAAGTGATTGCAACATGACCCAAATTGTCTAATGATGTCCAATGATGAATGGAGATGTAGATTCAGAAATATGGACATATCCATCAGATATATAAAATATCAGAGGTATTTGCATACTAAGGATCTTAAATGTATCTTTCTTTCCTCAATAAAATGTATTATAACCAAAAGAAATGAATGATACTTTGGAGGGGGGTGGGAGGGGATTTTTAAGAGAGACTAATAAAACTGCATGACCAGCAGAATACTACTCACACAATATCCAATAGGATTCAGAAACAGAATCAGAATCAGAATGAGCTTTATTGCCAGGTATGTTTATACATACAAGGAATTTGTTTTCGTGACAGAAGCTGCCACAGTGTAACAGAATGACAGTGACAGAACAAAAAACACAGATAATAAAGAATAAAAATAAATAAAAAATAGAAAAAGTAAATAAGGAATACAAATATATCAATTGACAATTGTATGTGCAGGTATATTACAATATACATGTGCAAGTATATTATTGTTAATAACTGTTCATGAGATGGATTGCCTGAGGGAAGAAACTGTTCCTGTGTCTGGTCGTTCTGGTGCTCAGTGCTCTGTAGCGTCGACCAGATGGCAACAGTTCAAAGAGGGAGTGTGCTGGATGTGAGGGGTCCAGAGTGATTTTGCTAGCCCTTTTGCTCACTCTGGATGAGTACTGTTCTTGGAGAGAAGGGAGGGTTGTACCAATGATTCGCTCAGCAGTTCGGACTACCCTCTGTAGTCTTCTGAGGTCAGATTTGGTTTTTGGGTTTCAGCCAGGTTTCCATGAAACACAGAGCAGCAGAGTTTGAAAAATCCTTATTTGTCCAGGAGAGCAGAAGGAGTTCGTCCGTTTTGTTGGGTAGAGAGCGGAGGTTCGCCAGATGGATGCTAGGCAACGGCGTCCTGAATCCGCGCTGCCTGAGCTTCACGAGCGCGCCGCCCTCGCTTCCCCCGTCTGTGCGTCCTGAAGCGTCTGAACAGCGCTGCTGCTCCCCCGACTACAATGTCCAGCAAAACATCAGAATAATCGAAAACCGGTGAAATATCGGGTGGTGTGTATTTCCGAATGTCCAGCAATTCGTCTCTGGTGAAACTGATTGCAGGGATATAACTAAAGACAGGACAAACTAACAAAAACATAAAAACAACTGCGGAGCACGCCACGGAGGCAGCCATCACACATCTCTTAGAATTTCTTAGAATATATATATATATATATATATATATATATATATATATATATATATACCTTATTAAATAAATCTGTTGTCTTTTAGGTAAAATACCTAAATTTAACCAGTTACTTCGATCAATCAGATCAATCAATATTTTTTGAGTAACACCTGTCCCCTTCTGAAAAATACAGTATGTGCCTTTTTTTGCGGTAACATTCCCTAATCTTGAAGGGATTTCACTTTATCCTCTAAGAATCTTATTGGATATTGTGTGATCTGTAACATAATCCATCTTGTTTTGTGTGGGTATAATGTATTGCTACTGGACAGGTAAAAGATATCACAGGGGGAGATTTTCTGTAAACCTCTTGATATCTATCAGAGCACTTTATCCTATTGGTATCATAATAGTCCTTTTGGAAACTATGCGTTTTGAAAGATTCTCTCTCTCTCTCTCTCTCTCTCTCTTGCTCTCTCTCTCTCTCTCTCTTTCTCTCT
>NW_015505395.1:38245-50611 GCF_001515645.1 Sinocyclocheilus grahami | reverse complement strand
CTCTCTCTCTCTCTCTTGCTCTCTCTCTCTCTGTGTTTTATGTTTGTTTGTTTTTATTGAAATTCTGTAACACCCATCATTAGGGTCCTTAAATAAATGACTGATCTCATTATCTTTGCTTTAAAACATCTTTACCTCTGAACAATGCTTGCCATTTTTCTTGACAACAGTGCAGAATAGAGCTGAGACTCAGTTTATAATGTTTAGTCTCCTCATTTACAGTCTGTCAAGACTCTCTCAACACTCACATTCGTCTGCACTTTCATCTGCAGTTTATGTGAAAGATCACTCACTCTCTACACTTGCATGATAGTGGCACAGTAGCCCATTGAAATGTCACAGACTCCCCAGGGTTGGGCAAAGGAACACCGAACTCTATCGTTCTGCTTCTTTCTCTTTATCCACCAGCTAAATGTGTACGCCTGCAGAAAGGGCCACTTCCTGTCTCGTTTTCACTATTCAAATAGACCTTCATTAATTCACCACTCAAGACTTGCTTCATTACCAAGTCTGTATTAAAAATACAAATAAAAGAGAGAGGAAGCCAAAGGAACGTGATCTCATTACCAACTGAATTAACTGTTGTTTTTGCTGTTAAAGTTGCTTGCCATTCTGCTGATATATGCAAATTGGTTACAGTACTCTTATTATAGGGCTAATCCCAGGAGATTTATGTACCCATTTATTTTGAGCAGGCACATGTTGCAGTGCTATATATATATACTGTATATATAATTTTATTTATTTATAAATGTATTTTATTTTATTTTACTTTTTTATTTGAGTAAATCCAGTTTAAATTGTTACCATTTTTAGGTTACTTTATTTAATTTTTTTTTCTTTCATTATGGAAAAACCTGTTGTGATGCATGTATGGCTGCTCAATCAGTATTGTGACTTCAGCAGTTTTTCTCTTCTTGGGTCTCTCCTACTTAGGACTTGTGCTGCAACCGCTGTATTATCAGCTGTGATCGCTAACCATTAGACTGCCACCATTCAATAAAGACAAGAGGGGGTGTATATGATGTGAAACCTGACAAATACGGTAATGGAAAGGGCCGGAAAGAGCAATTTAGTGGGCCAGTACAGGTCAAGACAACCTGTTTCATCAGCTTCCAGTGATGAGTCCAGCTGTAATTGTGCACAAGATAAGAAACATCAGACATGCCAAGGATTTCAGGTCAGGACCCCACCTATTTCATCAACTTTCAGAATAATACCTTTTTAATAAATCTCTAAGTTAGACTCAGTGAAATGTCTTGACAAATGCAATTTAATTTCCTGTGTTATATTGATATATATATATATATATATATATATATACTGTATATGACCTATTGGACATTGGGGCTCTTCCCTCATTTTCAAATACCCAGTGGTCTTTCTGTTAAATACAACTGTGTCGGACTGAAGGATTGATAACTGAGGAGATGTTCATCTAATATTAAAGTAATTTATCAAATGAGATTAAGAAATCCACCAGTGCGCTTTAAGTCTCATTACAATTCATGAAGTCTCATTTCAAAGCATCCATTGGTTTTAATCAGGTCATACATATATGCACACACACACACACACACATTATTTCCCCCCATTGACCTCTATATGAATGATTCAAACAAAAAAGATATGAATTTCATATTCTGATCACACTGTATTGGAACATTGGCTGGAATATTTTGTGCATGTATTCACGCTAAGCAAATTTGTGTGCTAAGCCCAAGCCCCATCGAATAAGATTGTTTTTACACAAGAGCAAATATGTGTGTTTGTGTGGAAACCTAAAATCAATAAAACCAACCCCTGCTCAAGTCTGACCAAGTGACCAAAAATATGTCCTCCATACACAATCCTTTTATATATATATATATATTCTGGTCACACTAAACAAGCAGATGACCGAATGGCAGTATGTCTTTAAAATAATTGAATGGTTTTGAGTGTCACAAGTATTCAAGAAGTTGGGATGGAAGTTGGTTTTATTATTATTCCAATTTAATACAGAAAATATGTGTAATGTATTGTAATGTAAGTGACAGAAGACATAGACAGTGGATAAGTAAGGGATGATGTACATCCACCCGGTAGTTATCACAGAATAAACCCCAACAGAGTGAATGTGTCAGGGTCTTGCATCACCCTGAAGGGGTTTATTCTGTGATAACACATGGCTGGATGTACATTTCTCTTCTTATTACATGGCTACTTACCACAAAAAGTAATTAATTAAGCAGGAAATATTGATTTGAGTTGACAAATGTATTAACTATGCAAAACTTCCACAAAGAAAAACAGTTCCAAAAAAAAAAAGAAAAAAAAACAACACAAATAAAGGTGAGGACATAAAATGTTATTTAAGAAGAAAATCTTTTTTTTAAATCTAACCTGTTTATTATCTTAAATCCATACAGTATACAAAACAATTGTTCTGGAAACAAGACGAACACCAACAATATTACCACATGACTACTATTAATGCTGAACTCCTCTGCATTCATTTTATATTAAGAACAGTTGATAACTGAAGGGCAAGATGATAGCTGTTTCTTTTGAATAATAGGTTTGAATGAAATGACTGAGAGTGTGGTGGTGTGATATGAGAGATGTGAAAGAAGCACCGACCTCAAATACCCAGATGAGCGGTAAGTTATTCAACATTGCTAATGACAGTTTTTAATAGGGAATAACTCACCAATCAGAATCAAATATTCCAGAGAACCATGTAATAAACCAAATGTGACCCTGGACCACAAAACCAGTCTTAAGTCGCTGAGGTATATGTATGCCAAAAATACATTGTATGGGTCAAAATTATTGATTTTTCTTTTATGCCAAAAATCATTAGGATATTAAGTAAAGATCATGTTCCATGGAGATATTTTGTAAATGTCCTACTGTAAATATATTAAAACTTAATTTTTGATTAGTAATATGCATTGCTAATAACTTCATTTGGACAACTTTAAAGGCGATTTTCTCAATATTTAGATTTTTTTTTTGCACCTTCAGATTCCAGATTTTCAAATAGTTGTATCTCGGCCAAATATTGTCCTATCCAAACCATACATCAGTGGAAAGCATATTTATTCAACTCAGTTTCGAAAAATTTACCCTTACGACTGGTTTTGTGGTCCAGGGTCACAAATAAGAAATGCTAACTTACATTCATACACAGAAATAGAAAATGACATTTTATTTTCATATTAATATGGTAATCATGTTTTGATTAAGTGTGATACATTTTTAAAACAATAATAACATGGGGTTTCACATCATAATGGTTAGTGTTTATTTATTTATTTTTAACATGACCTAAACGGTGTATTGGCAATCAGCACCTAAAAACTGAACTATTAGTTTTCTAACATATGTTAGTATTCAACAAGCTTACAAGCAATAATTAACAATTGTGTCAGTTTTTCCCTTAATATGCATGCGTCTCTCTGCTGGTATGAGTGTGTTCCTGTCTGTCTTTAAGAAGCTCCTGCTGAGAATAATTACTGATAAGAAACATTCGGTCTGTCAGCCATCCATCCTTTTAATTGAAACACAGTGCTTGGAAGCTATCACTTATTATTTTACTGCCAAAGGGCTTTACTAAAGCCCCATTGCTATGATCACTTCGAGAGCATTTGGAAATTAATTTAGCAAATAAACAAAGATGTCATAAAACAATTAACGTTGCCTGGCTGGCTCTGTAATTAGAAAACACCTAAAATAAGAGTTTGGGCACTTCAGAAAATTGATAGTACTGCACGTTTCTCTCATTCTGAAAGTAAAAACAGCTTGGGTGTTCAGCTTAAAGGATGTATTTAAGGCTCTTCTTGGCTTGCTGTCAGTCAGCTTTTTCACAGTTTCTCTTTGTCTACTCCTGCTGTGTTAAAGAAGCTGCAGAGTTTTAAAATAGGCTTGAATATTTCACAAGCATCAGCACATGAACAAGACCCCCTTTCAGCAATAGCATTGTTTCAGTTCTGATTTGATGTTGACACAAAAAAATAAATAAAAAATATCCCCCTCCTCTCCATTTTATTGTCGTCAGAATTTATTAGTCTGTAATGACCTATTTTTTGTACACTCGAGAGCCTTTCACATTCTTTTTGAAAACAATCCAGATTATGTGTGAGTCAATGTTAAATATTTAGTGATGTCTATTTTTCAAAGCTGAGAACATTTCAGTAATAGCTTCCATTAAACTCCAAAACCATAACAAATTCAGATTATCACACAACCACATCTTAAGCTTAAGTTTCACAGGGCCTGTCAAACATTTGTGATGCTGTGGCATCTACATATGCAAGACCATATGGTGTCTCCAATGTTTGTTACAAACAGGCCAAGAGCACTCTTAAGAAAATCAAAGCTCAAAGCAACAGCAGTTAACTGTGCATGCTATACATCAGTTAGCTGTGCTCGTGTCAGATTACATATACCATTAGGTAGTCTTCAAACAACCTAACCTATGGTGATATGCTGAGAAAAACAATTATTATCTCTTTGACACATTATTAACAAAGAGAATATCTAAAATGCCATTAAACAGCTATTCATAGATCTGTCAACCAGTTGCCAGATGAATGTTCATGAAAATGATTATTATTAGGCCTGTTTCGCACCATGCATAAGCGCTGCATATTTATTGCTGTTCCCATGTTAACAGGTTACAGTATTCACACTGCCCTCAAAAGCAGCTCAGCTCTGTGTAGCAGGAGCAGTAAAAGTACAGCTGCAGTTGCAGTTCTGGCACTGAGGTTATTTCTGCACATATTACACTGAAATGAAGTAGAAGACAAGTTAGAGATGCACTACAAAACCTTCATAGGCTTTTATGAAGCAATATAAAACAATTTGTATTATAATATAACCAAATTATATTTATTTTTCTTAGTTGTTTTTCTCAGCATATTACTAAAGGTTAAGTTAAGACTACCTATTAGATTAAGCTATCGGTAGGTAGAACCCACTGATCTATATACATTACTACCTGATGACAATTTAGAATGCAAAGAGCAATCCAGTAAAGTCATCGGAAATGTTTAAGCGGCCATATTGCTATTTCCTACCGGCAGAGACTGACAGCCAAAACTTTGACCTAAAATCACTCGTCATGCAGTGTATCAGTTGTACAGGATTGTTATTTATTTATTTATTATATGTGTACATATATTAATGGTTACTTCAGATGTAATCTGTAATGTTTATGGTCTTTTCTAGCAGGATAAGCGATAAATGCACACTGCTCACACAGGTTATTGACTGAACACACGATTTCTTTATGTACGTAATTATGCAGGAAATATTAAACACGAACATATATCTTGTATTAGTAGCAGAAAATGATTTGAATATACAATAAAATGTTACAATATAAGCTTCTGTTACTATATTGTACTATATTGTATTAAAATTCAAAGTTTAAAATGCATCATCTTGGAAAAAATAGCTTCACATTCAGCATTATTTGTCTGAATGATGCGTGTATTTTATTTCCTGATTGAGAAATATCTATTTCAGGCTCTTTGAGTCTGCAAATTTTATGCATTTTAAGAGTAAAGTGTTATGTATTTGTTGCTGAATTAATTATTAAATTAACCAACGTTTAAAGGTGACATATTATGCCCCTTTTCACAATATGTAATATACGTCTCTGGTGTCCCCAGAATGTGTCTGTGAAGTTTCATCTCAAAATACTAATTTATTCATTTATTATATCATTTTGAAAATGCCTATTTTGAGTGGAAGCAGAAACAAGCTGTTTTTCGGGCCTGTGTCTTTAAATGCAAATGAGATGCTGCTCCCCGCCCCCTTTTCCAGAATAGAGCTGCGCCATTACAGCTCATACCTGCTAAAAACATCTGTTTTGTTTCTGATTATCATGTTTATTGCACTGAAATCATGCGTTTTAAACCATATTGGTTTAAACTTATGATATAAGGTTTCTGAGCGCACACATCCGAAGCACATGGACAGAAGTGTGAGTACTAAACTAAGTTCTCATTCACACACAAGTTTACGTTAAAAACACACAAGTTACAAAAACAGTCGGTTATGTCTGTGAAGGTGAACAGCTGGGAAATAAATCACTTGTTTATTTTAGATTTTATTTAGATTGTGTTTATTTTAATTGTAACCTATTAGAATGTCTATGTCTCAATGTTAGCCTTTCACCACAAATGTCCTTTGTCCTTGTTGTAATTTGCAGGCCTCCCTCTGCAGATAACAGCTTTTATGATAATTTTGAAAAGCTGTTAAAAGAAAGCAATCTTGATAAAGAAATTATCATTATGGGGGATTTTAACATCAACTGGGAAGACAATCCCTCGAGAAAAAAAGCTCAAACAAATTACAGACAGGTTTGATCTAACACAAGTTGTCCGTGGGCCAACAAGAATAACAAACTCTTCCAAGACCCAAATCAATCTCATATTTACCAATAGGCCAGAAAGAATTGTAAAATCATTTAATATGTTAACAGGTTTATCAAACCACAATTTAACTCTTATCACTAGAAACCTTACTAAAAAACGTTTTCATCCTTGTGCTAGAGAAAAAAGAGAAATTATTACAATTCCTAAAAGTAAATATCAAAATGTTGTCGCTGCAGCTAACCAAATTCAATGGGATGACATTTTATCTTTAGTTGATTATGAGAAAGACAGCCAAATATTTCTAAAAACACTTGAGAGAACTATTAAGGAATTCACACAAAAAAAATCAAGCACAAACAACACAAAAACACTGTACCCTGGATAAACCCAGACATTATAAAACTCATGAAAGAACGAGATCAAGCCTTAAAAATGGCAAATAAAAATAAATCAACTCATAACAGAGGACGTTTCACTATGTTGAGAAATAAAGTTGTAAGATCACTAAGAAAAGCAAAGGCAGATTTCTTTCTTACTTTAATTGAAAAATCAAATGGAAATACTAAAATGATATGGAACCAGCTAAGAAAAAATGACAGGTGATCGCCCCAAAGAACATAACACTTTAGAAATCAAAATAAATGAACAACTAACAAATAATATTCCGGCTGTAGCAGAGGCATTCAATCACTATTTTATTGATTCTGTGGCTATCATAGCAAGCTGTTTTACACCTGAGAACACATACACTCCTCCAATAGACACAAGTCAATCAGTTTTCAGTTTAATAAACATCACAGAATCAGAAGTATCACATACCATTATATCACTCAGACCATCTAGTTGTAAAGATATTTTTGGTATGGATACAGTCATGCTCAAGGAGCTTAGTACAACAGTCACACGCCCCATTACCAAAATTATCAATCTGCACTTTAATTGAAAAATCAAATAGAAATACTAAAATGATATGGAACCAGCTAAGAAAAAATGACAGGTGATCGCCCCAAAGAACAAAACACTTTAGAAATCAAAATAAATGAACAACTAACAAACAATATTCCGGCTGTAGCAGAGGCATTCAATCACTATTTTATTGATTCTGTGGCTATCATAGCAAGCTGTTTTACACCTGAGAACACATACACTCCTCCAATAGACACAAGTCAATCAGTTTTCAGTTTAATAAACATCACAGAATCAGAAGTATCACATACCATTATATCACTCAGACAATCTAGTTGTAAAGATATTTTTGCTATGGATACAGTGATGCTCAAGGAGCTTAGTACAACAGTCACACGCCCCATTACCAAAATTATCAATCTGTCCATTTCACAAAATATGTTCCCAAGCATGTGGAAATCAGCTGTTATTGCTTCCATTTTCAAAAGTGGAGACCCTCATTCCATGTCAAATTACATACCCATCAGTATATTGCCCACTGTGTCTAAGATTGCAGAGAAACTGATAGTAAAACAAATTATTAACCATCTAAATACCACACCCTATGCTCTCCACTCTATGCAGTTTGGCTTTAGAGCCAATTATTCCACCGAAACTGCTAATTGCTTCTTTACCGAAAACATCAGAGCTTTGTTGGATTGAAGTGGGGTTGTTGGAGCTGTGTTCCTGAATCTCAAGGAGGTTTTCGACACTGTCAATCATAAAAGCTTGCTGACAAAATTATGCCATTTTAATTTTTCCTCAGACGCACTTAAATGGATTGAGTCTTACCTCACTGACCGTTCCCAACATGTCAGAGTCCAGTCATTTAAATCAGCGGCTCTCAGTCTGTCCACCGGTCTTCCTCAAGGATCAAATTTAGGACCTTTGTTGTTCTCACTTTATATAAATGATCTTCCGTCTGTCTGTCCAGATGTTTCTGTGCAGATGTATGCTGATGACACTGTAGTCTATGTTCATGGTAGTGATATCTCTCAGGTAGCTGAGAAAATCACTAACTCCATGGTTAATATTACAGCTTGGTTGAAACATTCTTGCCTGCAGTTGAACACATCAAAAACAGTAGCAATGTTTTTCACCAAGTCCAATAATAACTTCAGTGTTGAGCCGGGTGTTTTTGTATCAGGGGAAAGGCTGCTGATCGTGTCAGAATACAGATATTTGGGGGTTTTAATTGATTCAAAATTGTCATTTAAATCATACATAAAAAGGGTCTGTAATCGAATCAAATTCAACCTCAGTAACTTCAGATATATTCGCCATCAAATGTCTACACAGGCAGCAAAAATGTATATGCACTCTATGATCTTTTCACATATAACTTACTGTTTACCTATTTGGTCACAAGCTAGTGTTACATCTCTGAAACCTCTGCAATCACTTTACAAACGGACTCTAAAAATTCTGGATAAGAAACCAAGCATGTCTCATCATTGTCCTATATTACAAAAACACAGATTACTCAGCTGGGAAAACATGGTAAAATTTTCGAATCTATGTCTTGTTTATAAAATTATTCATGGTTTATCATCCCCTCCTCTCCATCAGTTTGTCAACATCCGAACAGCTGATTATAGCAGAACCAGAGGTGCAGCGAGGGGAGATTGTATCATTCCCTTTAGGAAAAGTGTATTTGGCCAAACCGCCTTTTCTGTTCGAGCTGCTACTGAGTGGAACCTCACCCCCATAAATTTTAGAAACCTAAACATATATAGTACATTTAAGATCCAGTTAAAGAAATGGCTCATTGATAATCAGAGCTGTCAACATTAGCTTACTACTACATCTGCTCTCGCTGCCCCCTGTTGGTTTTTTTGCTTTGTGTGTGTGTATGTTCATGTATTTGTTTGATGTTTGCCTGATTGTTGGTCTGTTGCATTTCTATTGTACATCATAGCTTAATAGTACTTTTTACTAAATGTATTATAATTGTTTTATTGTTATGTTAATATGTAATTTTATTTTCTTTTAGGGTGACTATTACCATCTGTCTAGGGACTGCAGGTGAAAAATAGCCTTCTGGCTAATTCTGGCATATTGACAGAAATGTTTATTAATATGCATTGGCCCTGTAATAAATAAATAAATAAAATAAATAAAATAAAATTAAATGGCACATTCGATTATAATGACTACCCATTTTACCTTAAAAAATATATCACAAAATCATTTTATTTATTAAGAAATATCAGAAACTAAATCAATATCAGCAACAGTACTACGTATCAGACTGAATATAAACTCCCTTACGCCTGGCAATATCAACCATTTTGTTTTCACCTTCACCATTACTGTGACGACTGTGTGGCACAGGAACGCATTAGCATGTGTGCTAACAGTGCTCAGGAGTGGGCGGCAGCAGAAACCTGTGTAGAACATTTATCACTGCGGTGTGGCGAGGCAGAAGTGCTGTCTCAGGGCTGTGCTACATAAAAGATGTATTTCACAGAGGAAGAGTTGCTGCACACTCAACCCTCTGCGCAGGCGGGGTCACAAGCTAGTGTTACATCTCTGAAACCTCTGCAATCACTTTACAAACGGACTTTAAAAATTCTGGATAAGAAACCAAGCATGTCTCATCATTGTTCTATATTACAAAAACACAGATTACTCGGCTGAGAAAACATGGTAACATTTTCGAATCTATGTCTTGTTTATAAAATTAATCATGGTTCATCATCCCCTCCTCTCCATCAGTTTGTCAACATCCGAAATGCTGAGCATAGCAGAACCAGAGGTGCAGCGAGGGGAGATTGTATCATTCCCTTTAGGAAAAGTGTATTTGGCCAAACTGCCTTTTCTGTTCGAGCTGATACTGAGTGGAACCTCACCCCCATAAATATTAGAAATCTAAACATATATAGTACATTTAAGATCCAGTTAAAGAAATGGCTCATTGCTTACATTGCTCAACATTAGCTTACTACTAGACCTGCTCTTGCTGCCCCCTGTTGGTTTTTTTGCTTTGTGTGTGTGTATGTGTTCATGTATTTGTCTGATGTTTGTCTGATTGTTGGTCTGTTGCGTTTCTATTGTACATCATAGCTTAATAGTACTTTTAACTAAATATACTGTAATTGTTTTATTGTTATGTTAATATGTAATATTACTCTCTTTTAGGGTGACTATTACCATCTGCCTAGGGACTGCAGGTGAAAAATAGCCTTCTGGCTAATTCTGGCATATTGACAGAAATGTTTATTAATATGCATTGTCCCTGTAATAAGTAAATACATAAATAGATCTGTGTGGCAGCAGCAATATACAGTAGCCTAAATACATCAATAAATCCACTGCTCTGTTGTCTCCTCTGAGGCTGGGACTCTAAATAGTGTTCTGTGCTCATCTGTGCAGCCAAAGACAGAACAGTTAGCGTGTTTTGCTCAAACTTTCGCCATGGCATTAGAGCTGGTACACCGTTGTCGCTTGCGAAATCAAAATGACGGCGCCGTGGGTGGAAGTTTACAGATTAAGGGAATATTATAATGAAATCCCTTTGCCACGTCACCAAGGGAGCGAAATCAGAAGCGCTCGTTTTCTCAGACGCTTGCAGAAAAAGGCTTACCTAAACAAAGTGATTGGGTTAATCTTTTTCACATTTCCTTGGTTGGTAGATGACAAAATTTATGCAACATTCAATCGCCGTTTACGGATACCATAGAAATGAATGAGAAGTGCCGTAAACTGAATCGCACCTGTTGCAAAAAGTCAGTGACTTCTCTTATAAAACTGCTTTTTTTTTTCTCGGTGTAAACTAATATTAAATAATTCAACTAATTGGTAAATAATTCAATCCAAAAGTACTGTTTAGTGTAAAACATGTTGAAGATTAGCCGATAGGCTGTCGATTCATTAAATGATAAGCTGTTTCCTCTAAAATGCTGCTTATTCAGTGAAGTGAAGCCTCTCCTTAATTGACATCCATTCAAAAAAAAAAAAGGGCCTCTGGTCTCCTTTCCCACGCACTGCCAAAGTGGAAGCGTTAGCATTAGCCGTTACACTTTTTTGGCTAAAGGTTGCAGGCTTGCCTTCTAGTGGCTTTGACTTGGGCTCCAAATAAATCACTACCATGCAGACTCGGCTCCAAATGACGTCATTTTCGCAATATGATTACTGATTGTTTGGTACACCTAATTCACTGTAGGGTGACCATACGTGCCATTTTCCCAGGACGCGTCCTTGCCAGGATTTGTTTTGGCTTTGTTTTTTCCTGTTTTCATGCTTGCTGAAGGTAAAGATCGAAAAATAGTTTGGCCAATAACAAGCAGGCATTATACATAATGGACCAATCATGGTGTGTGTGAGAAGGTGGGATTTACGGTCAAAGTGATGCAGTTATGAGTACATAGGATGTGTGTTCGACTTAAAAGCAGCACGGCTCAGATCGATCAGTGTTTGACATCAAAGTACCTCGAGAGCATTTTGAAAGCATAAGGAACCGTCTGTATGGTATTTTGATGTCATACACCGATCGGTCTGCACACGCAAACAAAGGCGATACCTAGATATTTTA
The DNA here is from genome assembly GCF_001515645.1 of Sinocyclocheilus grahami. Taxonomy (NCBI): domain Eukaryota; kingdom Metazoa; phylum Chordata; class Actinopteri; order Cypriniformes; family Cyprinidae; genus Sinocyclocheilus; species Sinocyclocheilus grahami. The sequence goes on along the minus strand of NW_015505395.1, from coordinate 38,764 downwards.
GGCAATATAGAAATCCTGGCCAGGATGTGTCCTGGGAAAATGGCACGTATGGTCACCCTAATTTACTGATACTGAAAAAGCATTTATCTTAGAACTGACGAACAGTCACTAGGTTAGGTTTTCTCAACAATAAAGAACACAAGACAAATATGAATCATATTTCATTTAAATGAACCCAAAAATAAAAATATGATGACAGGTTAAAGGAAATGTGCTATTACAGTAAATTTGCTATTACATAGTTCCCTTTCAGTCGGTCACTCTCGACGTCACGTCGGAGGACCGACGAAATTGGGATCTCGCTTAGAGGGACCAATCTACTTCGAGTGTAAACTAAACGAGCCAATGCACATTGGCATGCGATTATTGCATCCAGCTGCTGCTGATCACAGCGTGAGTATAAGTAGGCAGCAGGTGCAGCGCATATTCAGCTTTTCGCTTCGGAGCCGAGCGATCACATCGTTCCGCTCCCGGGCCTGTAGTTCCGTTGATGCCACTTGCGCGGCGTCTGGGAGCCTG
>NW_015505395.1:9587-25124 GCF_001515645.1 Sinocyclocheilus grahami | reverse complement strand
GAAGAGGTATCATATTGATCACAAGTGCAGTATGGAGTACCTCAATGCTCAATACTAGGGCCGTTACTCTTCACATTTTACATGTTACCCTTGGGAGATATCCTCAGGAAACACGGTGTTAGCTTTCACTGTTATGCTGATGATACTCAGCTCTATATTTCTTCGCAGCCCGGCAAAACATACGAATTTGAAAAACTTGCGGAATGCATAGTCTATATAAAAAACTGGATGATGAGTAATTTCTTACTGCTAAATTCTGAAAAAACAGAGGTGTTAATTATAGGACCTAAAAACTCTGCATATAATAACCTAGAACACTCTCTAAGACTTGATGGCTGCTCTGTCAACCTAGGTGTGCTATTTGATAGCAATCTTTCCTTAGAAAGCTACATTTCTAGCATTTGTAAAACTGCATTTTTCCAACTCAAAAATATTTATAAATTACGACCTATTCTCTCAATGTCAAATGCAGAAATGTTAATCTACGCGTTTATGACCTCAAGGTTAGATTATTGTAATGTTTTATTGGGTGGTTGTTCTGCATGCTTAATAAATAAACTCCAGTTGGTCCAAAATGCAGCAGCTAGAGTTCTAACTAGAACCAGGAAGTATGACCATATTAGCCCGGTTCGGGAGCCGAGGGCTCTGGTGACCATGGCGGAGGCGGAGATCCGCGGTGGAGCCGAAGCGACTGAAGACCAAGGTGGAGCTGGCGGGAGGAAGGAGCCCAATAGAGCCGGTGGGACAGAGCAACGAGGTGCAGCCGGAGGAGCAGAGTCCTGAGGCGATGGCTGGTTGACGCCCGACCAAGGCGGAGGCGGAGGGACGAGGGAGCCCGGTGGAGCTGGTGGATCGACGGGTGACGGTGGAGGCGAGGGAGCTAGGAGCCAAACGTGGGGCTGCTGGGTCTACGGGTCGAGACAGAGTCCGGGCCTTGAAGGCTGGAGGCAGAGGTGAGGGATTCTCCAGCCATGGCGATGCTGGAGGATGGCAGACCCGCGGAGCTCGCATCGTAATGATGGTGGCCTGAGGTCAAGCAGAGGGGCTGCCAGACGACAGCGGTGGAGGAGACAGGAGCAGGTGGGAGGGTGTGCATTTGTGAGCCTCCAGGCATTCAGGGCTGAACTCTGGATCGGGAGCCCCCTCTGGGCTGAACACGGGAACAGTATGATGCTCTGGAGGAACAGACACTTGAGGGCGCTTTTGAGGAGCGGGCACTGGAGGGCGCTCTGGACTGGATTCCGGGACTGTAGCCCTCTCCTCTTCAGTGTGGCACATTCACCGCGCCATACTCAGCTCACCCTCACCATCCGTGGCTTTCTCCCTTGTGGCGGGCATTGTTGCCAGCTCTCGCACCTGGTCTGACGGGTTCCGCTCTATATCCGGGGCGATACTCCACTCAGTCGCTCGACGTTGCGCTGGCTCATTGATTGCAGCGGGATTAGGCTCTCCGTCATCGGTGGGCTCGGGCTGATGCTCCGCACTGCGGGGAGATGGTGAGCTGGGCACTGGGTCGGGAGTGGATCTGTGTCTCGCCAGTATCCACTCCACAAAGACGGTGAAGTCTTCTTGAGGACCATCCTCGGACGACGTCACTCTGCATGCGATGTTTAGACTCACAGCGTGTCGCCTGGGTAGCTGGTGGTGCTTGCTTAGAGCAGGAACAGTCTTGTGTGGTCCTCGAGAGATCGGTTCCCCTGCTCCAGCAGGAGGAGGAGGTACTCTGGGCGAAGAAGGGCATCCATAGAAGGAGAAACACAACGGAAACATAAACACTGAGAGAAAAACGAGAAAACAAATGGAGAAACATGGAGGTAACTGTTTTTGGGTCAGGTCTTCTGGCACGTCTTCTTCTGTACGCTGCTACGGGAAGAACATTGGAGACACGGAGTAACATTCACAGTCTTTAATGACGAAAACACGGGATAATCCACAATAGGAGCTGGGCAAACACACGTAGAAACAAGTAGACCTGACAAACACAAACTGAACAGACTAGGACTTTTAAAACACAGGGCAATCAGGGGAACACAGGTGACATCAATGTAACATAATCAAACTAAGCGAGGACAGGAACTTGACCAAATAAGGCAAAACAGGAACTGAAACATGACAAAACAGGTCCCATCCTGACAGAATGAGAGTATGGGGGGTGATTTTGGATTTTTGTTTTCCCTTGTTTTGCTAGTTTAGTTTGTTTTTTGTTTGTCAGGTTGTGATATATGCTGAGTTCTACTTATTTGCCATCTTGTAGTTATTGTATCTTTTTGTATGTAATAACTGCCTTTTGATCCACAATCTCTACATTGTAGATTCCCATAATTACAAAACTAAATGTTTTAATTTCTAAATGTAGGTTAAGTCATGAAAAGTTGTATCAGTGAACAAAAGATCAAAACATTTATTCATATAAATCAATAGTGTTCTCACCCTGCTCTTCATGCAGATTACTGTAATTATCTTAATAAGCGCACACCTCTAATTTCATCAGAACTGATATGACTGTTTGCTTGCAAACGGTGAATGGCTTGACTGGAGTCACCATAAGTATTGTGGTTATGGGAGTCAAATAAATAATTGTTGTTTAAAATGAACCTATTATGCTTTTTTTATGTAACATCTCCATTATGTTAGTGTGAGATATAGCTGTTACATGAAGTATAAAGTCCACTCCAAAGAAATTTAAAAGGATAGTTCAACCAAAAATGGAAATTTGCTGTTAATTTACTCACATCTAATTTACTCAGGCCATCCAAGATAAAGGTGACTTTTTTCTTCAGTAGAACAGCAAAGAAGATTTATAGATGAAATAATTATTGCTGATTCATACCATACAAGTCAGCGGTTACTGGTACATTAGAGTAAAAAAAAGCAAAAATTTAAGGGGGTCTGAATACTTTCCGTACCCACTGTATATTACACACACACACATATATATATATATATATAATTTTTACGTTTTTTGTCACTTTTGTTTCTTAACCCATTGTGTGTGTGTGTTTTTTTTTTTTTGCTAGCTCATATTTTTCTGTCATGTGACCCCATGTATTTTTTGGTTTTGTTAGAAATAGTAATGTTAGTTATCACATATTTTACACTGAAGACTTGCATTAGTTCACCGGTGGCACATTTCAGAATTCAGAAGAATATTAATATTACAAACTTAGAAATGTATGTTTATCTTTTATGTCCATGACTACCTCATCCCCCTAGGCCATCTCAGTTGACTTAACATTATTCAAAATAGCATATTTTGTGTTATACTTCAAAACAGTGCAGTATATTTTCACTCCGTTAGACAGTTCTCAGTGATGGTGTAACAGGGATTTACCATTAGTAGTAGTAGTAGTAGTATTTATAAGTGGTAGTTGTCTGCTTTAAGTAAAGTGAAGTTACTTTACTTAAAGTAGACAAAGACCACTTATAAATAAAAAAAGTCCATATTATGAAGCCTTTTGGATGTTTTCATGAAGATTTTTTTGTCTGTCATTTTACAGTAAATACACTAATAAGATGTACTAACGTATTGTGCAGCTCTTAAACAATGGCAAGATATGAAACTTATAATACGTTATAACTACGGGAAATATAAATCATTGAAACTTAAGTGGATGCAGCATGTTCGTTGTGTATAATAAATCATCATATTCTTAAACGCTATAACCACAAATAAATAGGTATTATAATACATTAATATTCTTCTTATGATTATTCATGAGATTATGCAACATGTTCTAAGGTTTTTTTAATATATAATGCATTTTTCATTCATTATAATGCCTTCAGAATACCCTTATTATGTATTATAAATACGGGCTTCATAGAAAGTCTTACCGAAACTTCTAACAGAGTGTGTTAAAAATGTAAAAGATTGGATGACCAATAATGTTCTCCTATTAAATTCGGATAAGACCAAAAACAGTACACATGACCAAAAACAGTACACAGAATCTCTTGCATTACAATTTGCAGCTAGACAAATGTAATGTTACATCATCTACAGTCAAAAACTTGGTTGTTATATTAGACAGCAACTTGTCTTTTGAAAATCATATTTCACGTGTTATAAAAAAACAGCATTCTTCCATCTTAGAAACATCGCAAAGCTACGAAACATGTTACCTGTTTCTGATGCAGAAAAGTTAGTTCATGCATTCATGACCTCAAGGCTGGACTATTGTAATGCACTGCTGGGTGGTTGTCCTGCACCTTCAAAAAACAAGCTACAGATAGTCCAAAATGCAGCTGCTAGAGTCCTTACCAGGTCAAGAAAATCTGATCATATTAACCCAATTTTTACACCATCTTTACACTGGCTACCTATTAAGTTCCTTATCAGTTACAAAGGCCCTAAATGGTTTAGCTCCTGCTTACCTAACTAGTCTTCTATCTTGACTTACATACAAGATAGTATGAACTTACATACAAAAACTTTAATTTTCTGTGAAGCTGCTTTGCAATGATTTGTATCATGAAAAGTGCTATACAAATAAACATTAATTGAATTGAATTGAGCATAAGCTCTGGCAAACTTTCAAGGAACTTGTTACCATTAAGTAATGTGCCATGCAACGGATGTGGTCATAATTAGTCATGGCCCTGATCATATTGCCGGTGTAACCAGCCTCAAATCTGTCTGATAGGGAAATATACCATCTGATCAATATGTTCTTGAATATTGGCAGCACCGTGACTCTCGTTTAAAAAATACATTTGTAGAAGTGCTGTCATGTTACAGCACCTGCCTCCCTGACTGCATGGCACAGTGGCCTCTCAAAGGCAAATATGCATTTGTGGAAAGTTTACTTATCCAGATATCAGAGATTGAGAGTTATGAAGTTACAATTGGGAGATATTATGTCTTAAAGAATACCACAGGACTGTCGGATGTTGACAATATTGACTTCACAGACTTCCCATTGTATGGATTTGTTGATGTAAATGTTTTTAAAGTGCTTGTATTTGTATATCATTTTGAATTCAGTAAATGCGGAAACAGTTGTGTAAGTTTATTTAAAGGGGTACTATTATGCTTTTTCACTTTTTAAATTTTAGTCAGTGTAGTGTGTATGTTTGGGCTGGTTTGGGCATAAAAAAGATTTACAAAGATACACATCTCAAAGTCCACTCCAAAGGGAAAATTGATATGACAATACAGACGCTATCCTTAACTATACCGGAGCAGACGGAACTTGCTGCTTTGGCAAGGGGGGGTGGCAGTACTGAAACACCGTCTAAGCTGTTCGCCAATCACAATGCACTGGCATAGCTAATCAATCACAACCCATTTCATTTTTCGGAAGGCAAGCCTTCATCCAACCCGAAACTAATCGAGCCGTTTTTGTCAGGCTGGGGAGAAAGGTATTTTAATCATGTAAATTATGTGAAAAATAATGTGTTTTCGGACCACCAAGCTAGAGAGCATGTTCTAGTACACCCCCAAAACAAAATCAAGATGTTGTAAAAGAGCATAATAGGAGCACAACACCTTTAAGGAGTTAGAAACAATTTTGAATAATATAAATGTTTGGAACGATATACTGTAGATGTTTGGATGCTCATCAAATATTCTGGGTCCAAGAAAGCTACAGGGATTTACAGGGTAGTTTAAGAAAACAGATAATAAATTCAATTTCTCATTACAACAAGAGGCAAAAGGTTATTATTATTATTATTATTTTTTTGATTGCAAGATATTGCAGGATTGGAGTTTGAAATGTGACTTCATGTTTTGTCCGATCAATGGAAAATATTTTTGTGTATGTGTGTGTGGGTGTGTGGGTGTATCCTGTTTGGAATGTCTCTGCAGTTTTAAAACAAATGGTTGTTGTCATGTACACAGTCCAGACACATTCATACACACACTAAATACATATACAAATACTCATACACAGTCTTCATTCTTTGCCGTTTGCCTGGGGACAGACTGATTGCAGAGTTCAGGTGTTATCCAGGGGTCTGAACTGTGGTTCAGAGTTCATTCAGACCTTACAGCCTTCATACACTCACTGTATTATTAATTAGCATTTATTATCAGAGAAACACAAACACATGCTAAGTCATCTTATGTCAAAACCATCGTCTCGAATCACTGGGGATGAAAAAATACCCTTTTTAATGTTTCCATGGAGACAGTGTAGACTACAACAGTTTCTTAGACAGTGCTCCACTTGAAAACCGCTGAATAATTGTGAAGCTTCAGTGAACTAATGGGAAAATCACTATTATAACACGTCAACATAAATTGCAAGGCATTGAAATTGTCTACTTGTTAACAAAATCAACTGCTAATGATAACATTTGCTCCAGCAAGCACAACATAATTGGATTTTTTAAGGACATTGTTCACATGCATTTTGATTTATCTTTTGATTTATATTTATTTTCTTTTAGGATTTTTATTGTAATACTTTATTATATGCTGAAAACAGATTGGAGCTCCTCCGAAAACAATAAAGCTCATGCATCTCAAAATGCAGCAGCAGCTCTCTCTCTCTCTAGTTCTAAATTATTTTTCCTTACTGAGTGTATGGTGTGGACAGTGTTTACAAATAAACTCTGCAGTTTGAGCTGCTTCTTCTTATTTATTATATTATTAATTGCATAACACAATCCCTGAAGACACAGGTTAAACAGGACATCTGTTTCTTTTGCATCTCCCTAGTATTCAAATACCTTAACAACAAGGATGCAAAGGAATACTCATTTATTTGACTAAATACAGCTGCTCTATTCTGCATAGTGCCCTGAGCATATGTGCTGTAGCTCCTCGCTGCACATGTGTGGCCTCACTGGAGCTTCTCCAAGAAGACAAACTGCATTGTTAATAAACAGGAATACCTCTCAAAGGACTTTAAATGCAAGATAGCGTGTTTGTGAAATGTCCTGTGGTTAAGTATGCTGGGAAAAAAAGTAGAATTACAAAGCCTTTTGAGTGTTGATTAGCAGAAGTAAAGGCGTTCTCTGGCATTACATTTTCTCTGGCGTTAAATTACTCACTCTGTCAAAATAAATTATGTCTTCTCTACATGAAATAATCAGTGTCCTGAAATCAGCAGTATATATATACATATATTATATATATATATATATATGTGTGTGTGTGTGTGTGTGTGTGTGTGTGTGTGCGTCACGGTGACTACTGTGTAGGAGCGAAGGAACGCGGAGACAAAGGAGAGTCACGAATAACAGTCTTTAATGATCCAAAACAAGGGTAATGCCGAGTTCACACTGCACGATTTTCAAACTCGTCGGATTGCCGTTGTTTTCACACTGCGTGACTATCTGGGTTAGCATTCAGTTGCTGCTGTGTTCACATTGCACGATGGATCCGCGACAGGGGGTTTCACACTGCATGACTTCACAATAGGAAGAATCGCCGACAGCTCTGTTTGGTCCGCAAACTATGTTTCACAACAAAACACACGCGAGAAGTGATAAGGAAATAAACTTGTTACCATTAAGTAATGTGCCATGCAACGGATGTGGTCATAATTAGTCATGGCCCTGATCATATTGCCGGTGTAACCAGCCTCAAATCTGTCTGATAGGGAAATATACCATCTGATCAATATGTTCTTGAATATTGGCAGCACCGTGACTCTCGTTTAAAAAATACATTTGTAGAAGTGCTGTCATGTTACAGCACCTGCCTCCCTGACTGCATGGCACAGTGGCCTCTCAAAGGCAAATATGCATTTGTGGAAAGTTTACTTATCCAGATATCAGAGATTGAGAGTTATGAAGTTACAATTGGGAGATATTATGTCTTAAAGAATACCACAGGACTGTCGGATGTTGACAATATTGACTTCACAGACTTCCCATTGTATGGATTTGTTGATGTAAATGTTTTTAAAGTGCTTGTATTTGTATATCATTTTGAATTCAGTAAATGCGGAAAACGTTGTGTAAGTTTATTTAAAGGGGTACTATTATGCTTTTTCACTTTTTAAATTTTAGTCAGTGTAGTGTGTATGTTTGGGCTGGTTTGGGCATAAAAAAGATTTACAAAGATACACATCTCAAAGTCCACTCCAAAGGGAAAATTGATATGACAATACAGACGCTATCCTTAACTATACCGGAGCAGACGGAAATTGCTGCTTTGGCAAGGGGGGGTGGCAGTACTGAAACACCGTCTAAGCTGTTCGCCAATCACAATGCACTGGCATAGCTAATCAATCACAACCCATTTCATTTTTCGGAAGGCAAGCCTTCATCCAACCCGAAACTAATCGAGCCGTTTTTGTCAGGCTGGGGAGAAAGGTATTTTAATCATGTAAATTATGTGAAAAATAATGTGTTTTCGGACCACCAAGCTAGAGAGCATGTTCTAGTACACCCCCAAAACAAAATCAAGACGTTGTAAAAGAGCATAATAGGAGCACAACACCTTTAAGGAGTTAGAAACAATTTTGAATAATATAAATGTTTGGAACGATATACTGTAGATGTTTGGATGCTCATCAAATATTCTGGGTCCAAGAAAGCTACAGGGATTTACAGGGCAGTTTAAGAAAACAGATAATAAATTCAATTTCTCATTACAACAAGAGGCAAAAGGTTATTATTATTATTTTTTTTTTTTGATTGCAAGATATTGCAGGATTGGAGTTTGAAATGTGACTTCATGTTTTGTCCGATCAATGGAAAATATTTTTGTGTATGTGTGTGTGGGTGTGTGGGTGTATCCTGTTTGGAATGTCTCTGCAGTTTTAAAACAAATGGTTGTTGTCATGTACACAGTCCAGACACATTCATACACACACTAAATACATATACAAATACTCATACACAGTCTTCATTCTTTGCCGTTTGCCTGGGGACAGACTGATTGCAGAGTTCAGGTGTTATCCAGGGGTCTGAACTGTGGTTCAGAGTTCATTCAGACCTTACAGCCTTCATACACTCACTGTATTATTAATTAGCATTTATTATCAGAGAAACACAAACACATGCTAAGTCATCTTATGTCAAAACCATCGTCTCGAATCACTGGGGATGAAAAAATACCCTTTTTAATGTTTCCATGGAGACAGTGTAGACTACAACAGTTTCTTAGACAGTGCTCCACTTGAAAACCGCTGAATAATTGTGAAGCTTCAGTGAACTAATGGGAAAATCACTATTATAACACGTCAACATAAATTGCAAGGCATTGAAATTGTCTACTTGTTAACAAAATCAACTGCTAATGATAACATTTGCTCCAGCAAGCACAAAAGTATTGGATTTTTTAAGGACATTGTTCACATGCATTTTGATTTATCTTTTGATTTATATTTATTTTCTTTTAGGATTTTTATTGTAATACTTTATTATATGCTGAAAACAGATTGGAGCTCCTCCGAAAACAATAAAGCTCATGCATCTCAAAATGCAGCAGCAGCTCTCTCTCTCTCTAGTTCTAAATTATTTTTCCTTACTGAGTGTATGGTGTGGACAGTGTTTACAAATAAACTCTGCAGTTTGAGCTGCTTCTTCTTATTTATTATATTATTAATTGCATAACACAATCCCTGAAGACACAGGTTAAACAGGACATCTGTTTCTTTTGCATCTCCCTAGTATTCAAATACCTTAACAACAAGGATGCAAAGGAATACTCATTTATTTGACTAAATACAGCTGCTCTATTCTGCATAGTGCCCTGAGCATATGTGCTGTAGCTCCTCGCTGCACATGTGTGGCCTCACTGGAGCTTCTCCAAGAAGACAAACTGCATTGTTAATAAACAGGAATACCTCTCAAAGGACTTTAAATGCAAGATAGCGTGTTTGTGAAATGTCCTGTGGTTAAGTATGCTGGGAAAAAAAGTAGAATTACAAAGCCTTTTGAGTGTTGATTAGCAGAAGTAAAGGCGTTCTCTGGCATTACATTTTCTCTGGCGTTAAATTACTCACTCTGTCAAAATAAATTATGTCTTCTCTACATGAAATAATCAGTGTCCTGAAATCAGCAGTATATATATACATATATTATATATATATATATATATGTGTGTGTGTGTGTGTGTGTGTGTGTGTGTGTGCGTCACGGTGACTACTGTGTAGGAGCGAAGGAACGCGGAGACAAAGGAGAGTCACGAATAACAGTCTTTAATGATCCAAAACAAGGGTAATGCCGAGTTCACACTGCACGATTTTCAAACTCGTCGGATTGCCGTTGTTTTCACACTGCGTGACTATCTGGGTTAGCATTCAGTTGCTGCTGTGTTCACATTGCACGATGGATCCGCGACAGGGGGTTTCACACTGCATGACTTCACAATAGGAAGAATCGCCGACAGCTCTGTTTGGTCCGCAAACTATGTTTCACAACAAAACACACGCGAGAAGTGATAAGGAAATAACGTGTCCATAGAGTCATAAGCTGTGTCTCATTTAGAAGGCTGCGTCCTCCGGAGGTCGCATTCGAAGGCTGCATACGTCATCGAGGCTGTCTCATTTCAGAAAAGCAAGTAGGACACTCCGAATGCGACCTTCGAATGCGACCTTCTTTCACAAGAATTCGGAGGATGCATGAGGTGTATCCTTCGCTGATACAGATAACCCACAATTCTTTGCGTCGCCGTGAACAATCGTTGTTAATTTGAAAAATGTCGGCGCTGGCAGATGTAACGTATACACAAGCGCAGATGTGGTGTTTACAACTTACCTTAATTCGCCTCGGTAAAAACGGATAAACTTAGTTTTTAATAACCTCCTCCTTTTTATCTCTAATAGATGCCTGCTGTATGTATGCTGCAGCTCCTCAAGCATTGAACAAAATAAAACAAGTAAAACCGTTTTTTTTAAATTACTTTCCAAATTTAGAAATAATTTTCCTTTATTTAAGTAGTGTGAGAGCGCAACAATGCTCTAAATGTGTTGGCAGAGCAACGTGATACTTCCGGTTTCCTTTTCCGCCCGTCCTACGAAGGCCGTCTCGTTTAATTCTAAGTTGAGGACACTTCGTATGTGCATCCTACAGAGGATGCGACCTCCAGAGGATTCGACCTCCGGAGGGTGCAGCCTTCTAAATGAGACACAGCAATAGTGTCAGTGTCGCCTGCCAATGACATCATACACTCTTGATTTCCGGTTTTGTTTTGTAGAAAACATGGAAACACCAAAGACGCATTAATATGCTATGCATTTTATTAGACGGGTGATGACTGCACATAGTAGAATTATAACAGAACATTTAAATGTATCTAGTCTGATAAAACAGCGCTGCTTTACCCCCACATACGCACGACTGGAAGGAGCGGAAGCAGTTGACTGAGGCATAATAAAAGCTCTGCTGCTTTCAAGCCGTGTGTCACGCTCGTTCAGCGGCCTAGTTTTGCTTCGACGGCTATCCGCCTCACCCTGCTTCATACTACGACATTAATAAATCTTTAATACATTAGCACATCCATGAAGATGATTTCTGCCTTAGTCCCGTCGGATTGCTTCGACTGTGGGGATGAAGACGACAACTCCCATGATTCCACACCCAGTCACGGCGTCATCTAACTACGCCTTTGTTTCTTTGTTTGTTTTGAATACGCACCCTCTAGTGGCAAAAAATTACATAGTGTGCCTTTAATTCTGTCGAAATAAATAATAAATGAAACAGTTTTGATACTATATTATTGATTGCTTATGTTGCTAAGGGTGTTGCTCTGTGATTCACAGAACCGTTGATAGCCATGCTGTATCATGAATAAAACACAATTGCTGACCAATCAGAATCGAGGAATGGAACTAACCGTTTTATATATATATATTTTTTTTTTGCAGCAGCAGCAGAAGTAGTTTGTTTAAAAAGTCTAAAGAAGATTTACTTGATTTTGTTAGTTTTGCATTTTAAACTAGCACGCATGCTCCTGTTTATGCAACCCAAATTAGTTAATCATTGTTACTTTTAATTAAGTATATATATATATATATATATATATATATATATAAATTTATTTGGAAAATACTTTAATTTTAACAGTACATTGACCCTTATTTACATACTTTTTTTATGATGTACTTTGGGACCAAGCTAATAACAATATGAAGTGTTGTTAATACTTTCAGTAGTACTTAAATTAATAACTTATTAATACTTCCAATACTTATCTTATTGAATCTGTACACTGGTTTTGACATGGTTAACCACCAGATCCTCCTCTCAACCATCTTGGCAAAGGGCATCTCAGGAACCGCACTCCAGTGGTTCAAGTCTTACAAGTCAAGTCACCTTAATTTGAATAGCGCTTTATACAATACTGATTGTGTCAATGCAGCTTTACAGTGTTAAATAGGAAAAAAAGTTTATCAATATTGCAAGAGGACAGAGTCATTTTTAGAGTCATTTTGTCACGGTTCATGGGTCCGTGCGGTCCTTTTGCGTCTTGTCATGTGGGTGTGTGTGTGCACGTCATTCATTAGTAGTGGCAGCTGGCGCTCTATCAGAGCGCGCCAGCTGCAACTCATTAGCGATGCCTTTTATAAGGGCTCTATGTTCAATGTGTGTTTGTCAGTTCGTTATCTCATGTCCTATCAATTTGTCAGTTCTCTTGTTCCAGTTCACGTTCAGCCAGTTTGTGGATCTTCAGCCCTCGCCTTGGGTACGCCAGCGCTGAGTGGAGAATGCTGCTCGGGAGGAGTCCTGATCTTGACCGAGACTCATGATTATGATCACATCCTGTCTCCGTCTATGTGGTTTCAAAATAAACCCTTATTTTGCACTTGCACTTGGATCTTGACTTTTCTCTCCCGTAACAGAACGAACCAACCAGTATATGGATCCAGCGAGTGCAGCAGAACTCAGAGACTTTTTGTCTAACATAAACATTTGTATGGAGCATCAGGAGGATCAGATGATGGCCAGGCCCTGGTTGTTCAGGTTTCATAGCTTACCACCCAGATCCAGCATCTGAAGGCAGAGACGGCTTCAGGTCAGCAACCAGCCATGCCCCATCCACATGTTCCGGTGGGCCCGATTGTCCACACCAGTGAACCTCGGCTACCATCTCCAGCTTTCTATTCCGGGGAACCCCAGTTATGTCGTTCTTTTCTGGCCAAATGTTCGCTGTACATTTCCCTCCAACCGTCATCGTTCCCCACTGAGGAGGCTAAAGTGGCGTTTGTGATAACGTTGCTCTCGGGATGAGCGGCTAGCTGGGGAACCACTGTGTGGGAACAGAGGCTCCCTTGTTGCTCTTCATATCAGGCATTTTCCGGGGGGGTACGGAGAGTGTTTGATCATGCCGCTTCGGGCAGAGAAGCAGCACGACTTCTCGCAGAGTTGCGCCAAGGACAGAGTATGGTCACAGACTATTCGATCGAGTTTCGCACATTGGCTGCAGAGTGTGGGTGGAATACAGAGGCACAGTGGGACATGTTTCTTTTTGGGCTTTCTGATACGGTTAAAGATGAGATAGATTCGTCGGAAGTTACCTACTGGTGTGGACGAACTCATAGCTCTAGCTATTCGGGTGGACACCCGATTGCAGAGGCGGGCTCAACGATGACTCCGAGAACACTAGACACAAATCCTCTTGTTTGAGCACTCATCTTTCTGTGAGGCTGGTAATACAGTCCTTTAATTATGACTGTGAGGCTTTAGTGGACTCTGGAGCGGAGGGGAATTTTTTTAGACCTTGGTTTCGCTCTGACCCTTCAGATACCCATGGTGGAGCTTTCACAGCCCATCTCTGTGCTTGCACTCAACGGCCAGTCCTTACCCTCTGTCACTCACACCACTGCACCACTAAGACTCATCACTACGGGTCAACACACTGAGGACATTCACTTTCTCCTCACCGACACTCCCACTGCTCCGTTGGTTATGGGTCATCCCTGGCTGATTCTCCATAACCCTCATATTAATTGGGGAGGCAATGCTGTCCTGGGCTGGAGCGAATATTGTCATGCTACCTGTTTGTTGTCTGCGTGTTCTCCCATCTTCTGTTCTGTGTTTCAGGAGGATCACTCGGACCTGTCTAACGTGCCAAGTGAGTACCTTGACCTGAAGGGAGTGTTCAGTAAGTCTCGGGCTGCTTCTCTACCTCCTCATCGTCCCTATGACTGTGCAATAGACCAGTTTGTGGATCTTCAGCCCTCGCCTTGGGTACGCCAGCGCTGAGTGGAGAATGCTGCTCGGGAGGAGTCCTGATCTTGACCGAGACTCATGATTATGATCACATCCTGTCTCCGTCTATGTGGTTTCAAAATAAACCCTTATTTTGCACTTGCACTTGGATCTTGACTTTTCTCTCCCGTAACAGAACGAACCAACCAGTATATGGATCCAGCGAGTGCAGCAGAACTCAGAGACTTTTTGTCTAACATAAACATTTGTATGGAGCATCAGGAGGATCAGATGATGGCCAGGCCCTGGTTGTTCAGGTTTCATAGCTTACCACCCAGATCCAGCATCTGAAGGCAGAGACGGCTTCAGGTCAGCAACCAGCCATGCCCCATCCACATGTTCCGGTGGGCCCGATTGTCCACACCAGTGAACCTCGGCTACCACCTCCAGCTTTCTATTCCGGGGAACCCCAGTTATGTCGTTCTTTTCTGGCCAAATGTTCGCTGTACATTTCCCTCCAACCGTCATCGTTCCCCACTGAGGAGGCTAAAGTGGCGTTTTTGATAACGTTGCTCTCGGGATGAGCGGCTAGCTGGGGAACCACTGTGTGGGAACAGAGGCTCCCTTGTTGCTCTTCATATCAGGCATTTTCCGGGGGGGTACGGAGAGTGTTTGATCATGCCGCTTCGGGCAGAGAAGCAGCACGACTTCTCGCAGAGTTGCGCCAAGGACAGAGTATGGTCACAGACTATTCGATCGAGTTTCGCACATTGGCTGCAGAGTGTGGGTGGAATACAGAGGCACAGTGGGACATGTTTCTTTTTGGGCTTTCTGATACGGTTAAAGATGAGAGAGATTCGTCGGAAGTTACCTACTGGTGTGGACGAACTCCTAGCTCTAGCTATTCGGGTGGACACCCGATTGCAGAGGCGGGCTCAACGACGACTCCGAGAACACTAGACACAAATCCTCTTGTTTGAGCACTCATCTTTCTGTGAGGCTGGTAATACAGTCCTTTAATTATGACTGTGAGGCTTTAGTGGACTCTGGAGCGGAGGGGAATTTTTTTAGACCTTGGTTTCGCTCTGACCCTTCAGATACCCATGGTGGAGCTTTCACAGCCCATCTCTGTGCTTGCACTCAACGGCCAGTCCTTACCCTCTGTCACTCACACCACTGCACCACTAAGACTCATCACTACGGGTCAACACACTGAGGACATTCACTTTCTCCTCACCGACACTCCCACTGCTCCGTTGGTTATGGGTCATCCCTGGCTGATTCTCCATAACCCTCATATTAATTGGGGAGGCAATGCTGTCCTGGGCTGGAGCGAATATTGTCATGCTACCTGTTTGTTGTCTGCGTGTTCTCTCTTCTGTTCTGTGTTTCAGGAGGATCACTCGGACCTGTCTAACGTGCCAAGTGAGTACCTTGACCTGAAGGGAGTGTTCAGTAAGTCTCGGGCTGCTTCTCTACCTCCTC
>NW_015505395.1:6050-8009 GCF_001515645.1 Sinocyclocheilus grahami | reverse complement strand
CGATGACTCCGAGAACACTAGACACAAATCCTCTTGTTTGAGCACTCATCTTTCTGTGAGGCTGGTAATACAGTCCTTTAATTATGACTGTGAGGCTTTAGTGGACTCTGGAGCGGAGGGGAATTTTTTTAGACCTTGGTTTCGCTCTGACCCTTCAGATACCCATGGTGGAGCTTTCACAGCCCATCTCTGTGCTTGCACTCAACGGCCAGTCCTTACCCTCTGTCACTCACACCACTGCACCACTAAGACTCATCACTACGGGTCAACACACTGAGGACATTCACTTTCTCCTCACCGACACTCCCACTGCTCCGTTGGTTATGGGTCATCCCTGGCTGATTCTCCATAACCCTCATATTAATTGGGGAGGCAATGCTGTCCTGGGCTGGAGCGAATATTGTCATGCTACCTGTTTGTTGTCTGCGTGTTCTCTCTTCTGTTCTGTGTTTCAGGAGGATCACTCGGACCTGTCTAACGTGCCAAGTGAGTACCTTGACCTGAAGGGAGTGTTCAGTAAGTCTCGGGCTGCTTCTCTACCTCCTCATCGTCCCTATGACTGTGCAATAGACAAGATCATCCGCCCCTCTTCATCTCCGGCCGGTGCGGGGTTCTTTTTCGTGAAAAACAAGGACAGCTCTCTTCGTCCCTGTATCGACTATCGGGGCTTGAACGACATCACGGTGAAGAATACTTATCCTTTACCGTTGATGTCGTCGGCTTTCGAGTGTCTGCAAGGGGCGTCATTTTTCACGAAATTAGATCTCCACAACGCTTATCATTTGGTTCGCATGAGAGAGGGGGATGAATGGAAAACCGCTTTTAATACCCCCAGGGGGCACTTTGAATATCTTGTTCTTCCCTTTGGCCTTTCCAACGCTCCCCGTTCTCTCCAGGAACATGTTCAGCACGTCAGACAAGTGCTTCAGAGGCTGTTAGAGAATGGGCTTTTCGTCAAGGTGGAGAAATGTGCTTTCCATGCACAGTCTGTTCCTTTTTGGGATACATCATCTCGGCCGAGGGGGTGCGCATGGATTCCGAGAAAGTTCAGGCTGTGGTGAATTGGGCAACCCCAGATTCCCGCAAGGCCCCGCACAACCCCAGATTCCCGCAAGGCCCTGCAGAGGTTTCTGGGCTTTGCCAATTTCTACCGGCGGTTTATTCGCAATTTCAGCCAACTAGCTGCCCTTTTGACGGCCTTAACCTCCACCAAGACTGCATTCAGGTGGTCTAGTGTAGCGGAAGCTGCATTTTCCAAACTGAGAAGATGCTTCGTTTCAGCTCCCATCCTCATAGCCCCTGATCCTTCCCGGCAGTTTGTGGTGGAGGTTGACGTGTCAGAGGTGGGGGTTGGTGGGGGACTATCCCAGCGTTCCCCCACGGACAGCAAGGTGCATCCCTGCGCGTATTTTTCTCACCGCTTGTCCTCCGCCGAACGCAATTATGATATTGGTAACAGAGAGTTGTTGGCAGTCAAGTTGGCCTTGGAGGAATGGCGTCATTGGTTGGAGGGTTCGGGGGTTCCTTTTGTCGTCTGGACAGATCACAAGAATCTTGAATACATCAAGTCCGCTAAAAGATTGAACTCTAGGCAGGCCTGGTGGGCTCTTTTTTTCGGCCGATTCGATTTTTCCATTTCTTACCGTCCAGGTTCTAAGAACATCAAACCGGATGCGTTATCCCACATTTTTGATCATTCGGAGCGCCCGTCCCTGCCCGACCCCATTGTGCCAAGGAAACTTTTTATTTCTGCGGTCACGTGGGAGATCGAGTCAAAGGTCCGCACGGCCTCGCATGGGGTAACGCCCCCGAGCCGGTTGTTTGTGCCAGAGTCCGTAAGGTCCCACGTCATCCGATGGGCTCATTCTTCAAAGGTAGCCTGTCAGCCTGGGGTCAGTCGTACCATGTTTCTTGTTAAACAATGGTTCTGGTGGCCAGGTGTGGCTTGGGACATTTGTT
>NW_015505395.1:4253-5990 GCF_001515645.1 Sinocyclocheilus grahami | reverse complement strand
TTAAACAATGGTTCTGGTGGCCAGGTGTGGCTTGGGACATTTGTTATTTGTTTTGGCCTGGTCAGTTTGTGCTGTTTCTAAGTCTTCCAATCGACCCCCCCGCTGGGCTTCTTCAGCCGCTGTTGGTTCCCTCGAGACCCTGGTCCCATGTTTCATTAGATTTTGTCTCGGGTCTTCCCCCTTCTCAGGGGAACATGGTGGTTTTGACCGTGGTGGACCGGTTCTCGAAGGCAACTCATTTTATTCCTCTGCCTAAATTACCCTCAGCGAGAGAAACAGCAGTTGCTGTCATAGACCACGTTTTTCGTTTACATGGCCTCCCGGTAGACGTGGTCTCTGACAAGGGGCCTCAGTTTGTCTCCAAAGTTTTGTAGATTGTTGGGGGCGACGGTTAGTCTTTCTTCTGGGTTTCATCCCCAGAGTAATGGTCAGACAGAGAGGGCCAATCAAGATTTAGAATAAATGTTGCGACGTTTGGCTTCTCAGAACCCCTCCTCGTGGAGCCAGCAACTCTCATGGGTTGAGTACGCACATAACTCGTTACCAGTCTCAGCTACGGGTCTATCTCCATTTGAGTGTAGCTTAGGGTACCAGCCACCACTTTTTCCCAGTATGGAATCCGAAGTCGCGGTTGCCTCTGCCCACGCATTCGTCCAGAGGTGCCGACGCACCTGGAGCAAGGCCAGGTTGACCCTCCTCCAGGTGGGGGCGCGCACCAAGGTTCCGGCCGATCGCCACCGGTCGAAGCAAAAAGTGTGGCTTTCAACCAAGAATATTCCTCTCCAATCCATCAGTAATAAACTTGCTCCCAAATTCATTGGCCCGTTTACTGTAACCAAGATTATTAGTCCGGTGGCAGTCCACCTAAAACTTCCTCCAGCATACAGGAGAATTCATCCGGCGTTTCATGTATCCAAAATTAAGCCTGTTTTTCACAAAGGCTCCCATCGAGCGGCCAGAGGTTTAGGGCCCATAGGTCGGGCCGAGGATACCATAATGTCCATTCACTTGAGAGAGGAGATCCAGTCTCAGAGGAACAGGCCAAGGGTTCACTATCAGTAGCTGAGTCAGCTCTGATAGTAACAGCTGGTTCATCCACAGGGGGGCTACCAGGAGAACCCTGTGTTTTTGTTCCCTCACTAGCCTGATTACCTGTGGGATCAGAGTGATCGGGGGAAAGCATAAAGAAGGAGGTTGGGCCAATCGTGGGCCAACGATTCCCTGGTCTTTGAGAAATATATTTGGCAGTGAGAGTTGTCTTCTGAGGCGAAGAGGTCTACCTCGGCCTCGCCGAAGATCTCCCAGATTTTCTGAACCATTTGCGGATGGAGCATCCACTCTCCTGAGGGGACATTGCTCCTTGATAACATGTCTGCTCCTCGGTTCAATTTGCCCGGTATATGCACTGCCTTTAGCGAGCGCATGTTGGGTTGAGCCCACTCTAAGAAGTGGTCCACTAGCATGAAGAGGCGCTTTGAAGAGAGGCCTCCCTATCGATTTATGTAGGACACAACCGACATGTTGTCCGATCGGATTAGCACATGGTGCCCTTTCAGGTCTGGCAGGAAGAACTGACAGGCTCGACATACTGCTAACATTTCCAGGCAGTTGATATGGAAGCCTTTTTCCACCATCGACCAGTGGCCGAAGGTCGGTATGCCCTCGCACAGCGCCCCCCAACCTGAGTTGGAGGCGTCTGTCGTGACAACTGTCCTTCTGTGAACCATCCCCATGGCC
>NW_015505395.1:0-3746 GCF_001515645.1 Sinocyclocheilus grahami | reverse complement strand
GACGAGGGGCTATCTGGATGTGAAAGTATGCATCCTTCAGGTCCAGGGAAAATAACCAGTCTCTCGAGCGAATTTGCGCGAGGATCTGTTTCAGTGTAATCATCCTGAACGACCTCCTTATGAGGGCGCGATTCAGGTGTCTGAGATCGAGGATGGGCCGGAGGCCACCATCTCTTTTGGGGACGAGGAAGTAACGGCTGTAAAGGCCTGACTCGCTCTGGGTTGGAGGAACCCTCTCCACGGCTCCTTTTGCCAGCAAATTCATCACCTCTGAGCGCAGGACATGGGCGTCCTTGCTCTGCACAGAGGTGGGGACCACGCCGCTGAAGCGTGGGGGTCTTCCAGCGAATTGGAGTGAATATCCTCGCTTTATTATCCCCATAACCCATTCCGACACCCCGGGGATGGCCTGCCTAAGGCGCTGGGTCCAATGCAATCTTGGGTCGGTGTCCCTGGCGCTTCGGAAGAGGGTAGCGTCTGGCCGAGCGAGAGCGTCCCCGCGTCTGCTGCACTTTACTGGGCTGAACAGCGGGGGTGGCAGGCGCTGGTTTCACAGGCTGCTGAGTCAGTGCAGATTTTGGGCAAGCTGAGACTGCAGCAGAGCTGGAGCGCTTAGGCAGGAAATGTTGCATAGTCTGGGATGATTTCTGTGCCTCTGTGAAGCATTCAGCAAACCCTTCGACCGCTGGGCCGAAGAGGCTCTTGGGGGAGACAGTAGCATCGAGGAAGGGGATCTTATCCGCATCCTTCATCTCCGTCAGCGTCAACCATAAATGGCAATCGAGCACCACAAGGCTGAGCATCGATCTCCCAATCGCCTGGGCAGTGGTCTTGGTCCCTGAGGGTAGCGGGGTCCAGGCCAGACTCGGAGGATGCGAGTATTTTGGCCTGGAAGACCTGAAGGACCGCCATAGAATGAAGCGCCGCGGCTGCCTGTCCAGCTGATGTGTAGGCACGTCCGGTGAGAGCTGAAGTAGTCCTACACAGCTTAGATGGCCATGGGCGGGCAGAGATGCGTGGCCACTGACTCATCTAGGGGAGGCAGCTTATCGTACCCCTTTTCTTCAGCGCCGTTGATGGAGGTGAGGGCGGATGAAGAGGAAATACGGAAGCGGGTGGAGTATGGAGCGCGGCACGATCTGGTGAGCTCGTCGTGGACCTCCGGGAAGAACGGAGAGGTACGCTAACGAGGGGCCTGTCAGCGCCCTGGCAGGAACCATTGATCCAGACGGCTGCGAGAGGGCTCCTCTGGAGGGGACCACTCTAAACCCAGCTCTTCTGCCGCCTTGGAGAGTATACGGAGAAGCTCGGTATCCGTCCCGTCTTTGGTGGCGCTGTGCGCGGATGATAGTGAGGGGGTGGGATCATTCTCCGAGCCCAACAGCTCCTCTGCATCCGATGCTGCCAATGACATGCTGTCATCGAGCAGCTCGTCTCCACTTCCCTCAAATTAGATCAGGTAGCTTGCACCAGCAGAGGGACGCTGATCAGACCGGGAGAAAAGGACGGGTGAAAACTCTCTCTGCGGCGAGAGCGAGGCACGCGGGATCTGGGCCGGCGTGAGCTCGCTCGTGGCCGATCGCTCGACTCCTTTGCCCCGCTGTTTTTTTCTCACAGGTCCCTGGGAGGAAGAAAACGGGAGGGCGCAGGGGGGCGGAGTCGCTCTCTGAAAAGACCGACAACAGAACAACAGACAGCAGAATGGTTATTAGAGATTAAGGATGTCTACGAAGTACATGTATGCAATTAATATAATATTAAAATGCAGTATTAACACCTGTATAGCTGACGTGTGCGACACAGAGACAAAGCACACAGAGTGGGTTGAGCGCGCGGCGGTGCACATGCGCAAGCTGGTCGAGTTAATATCCCTTTCTTACAGACTTCACTAGAAAGTTTGTAGTTCAGTCGGATATGTCAAAAACAAGTAAGTAAAACAATAAACAAGTTACTTAACGGTAGGGAGGGAGAGAGAGAGAGAGAGAGAGAGACAGCGGGCGCACTTCTGTTGTGTGATCTTTGATGTTCACTCACTTAGCATGCATCATTTGGATTAAAACTAAATCGTAAAAATAAGACCATTTATAGGGGCATTCACTATAAACATCATTTATTTTCAACCTTAGGCATATACGACTTTCTGGCGAAAGTGAATCTAGCAGCATGTCTGAAATGCACTAGGCTGTACTACTTGTCCCTCTCATTCTTCACCAGTACAAATACGTGCACGCGTTTTTTGCTTGCTTGAGTGTTTCTGCATTATATGAGTGGCTTTGGAATATAAATCGCAGCACGTTTCAGATGAAAAAAAAAACACGACTTCTATTTCTGAAAATATCACAGTTAGGAGATTTATAACGAGTGGTTCCCAGCATTATTACAGCAAAGTAAGTGATTACAGTACTAAGCAGCTGCAATGAAGCAGCTCTAATGCTATTAAATGAAAGATGATGTACCATAGAGCACAAAAAAAAAAAGAACAGTGAAAGTAACAAAAACTTGTAAAATACATTCTAATGGGCATAATTATGTGTGAAAATAAGCAAATAATATACAGTCAAACCAAAAATTATTCACAGACTAGATATCATTTTTTATATTTTTTTACTAGTGGGTGCAGGACACTATAGTTCATTTATGTAAGTGAGGAAAGCAAAATAAAGTAAACTGTGACAAATTATACCCAAAAATTCTTCACATAGTGGACTACCAGTAAAACTAATACGAATTTGGGACCAAAAATGATTCAGACCAAGTCTGGGAAAAAAACTGAAGTTGAGGTTTTCATGAAGCTGGGTGACAGCATGCCCAGGAGACTACAGGCTGTCATTAAGGCTAAGGGTTGCCCTCATTAAGGCTAAGGGTAGCCCGACTAAGTATTGATAGTTGTGTAAATATTGTCATACTAACAGCTGTCTGAATAATTTTTGGGTGATTGTAATCCATGACATACCTTTCTATCAAAGTTATCTAGCATTATCAAGCTGAATTTGTTCTGACACAGTTTAACTCTGAATTCTTGTCATATTTTATTACCATTTTCTAAACTATAGCGAATAAACTGTGATAATGTGAGAAAAGTTGAAGGTGTCTGAATACATTTTGGTTTGACTATCTATTTGATAAATGAAGTTAACCAACTAACATTATACATACTATTTTTGTTTATGTACCCAATATTTTAAAAAATTACAAATGCAATAAACATCTGTATCGGTACTCAGTATCGGCAAGCACAAAAAATAAAAGTATCGTATCGGGCGAGTACTGGAAAAAGTGGTACCAGCGCATCCCTAATTACTATATATACATATACATCTTACAGCAAATGTAATGCATTTAAGCTGTATGAGTGTTATATGGGTGCAAAGCAAGAAACTGCAAAACAATAAATAATAAAAATACAAATTGAATTAGAAATTTTCAAAAGTGAAATTTAAATCTTTAAATGGTTAGTTTATCAAATAATAATAATAATAATAATAATAATAATAATAATAATAATTATTATTATTATGTCATTACTCAGCTACATGTCATTCCAAACCCATTAAACATTTGTTTGTCTTCAAAACACTTTGTCTTCAAAACACAGATGATATTAATGCAATTGGAGAGAATAATAATAATAATAATAATAATAATAATAAACATTGATCAAATATTTATTAATGTTTATTATTAATCCCCCCCAACACTGAATGTTTCCCATGTTTCCTTAATCAAACACACCTGATTCAGATCAT
>NW_015505394.1:2505477-2534419 GCF_001515645.1 Sinocyclocheilus grahami | reverse complement strand
TCCTCCGACGTGACGTCGAGAGTGACCGACTGAAAGGGAACTCTGCACTTCCTCTGTTTAATACTAAATACTAATTTCTTCAAGAGATTGTGTCTGGAAGTTCTCTTGTAGTGTAACCCCTCTCTGAAACGTGTGAAAACAACATCATACCCTATCTCAGAGACGAGGCTTTCTCAGGGTCAGTAAGGATTCCAGCAGAGTGTAACAGCCACTCAGAAAGTAAACTGACCTCACATCATTCTGACATTGAGAGGGGCTGTAATGCAATCAGTCCTGCTTTTAAACCTGTGGTTTGTGAAGACAACACTGGGGACTTTGTGTTTTAATATAAATTGTTTGTTTTTATATTAAGTTATTTACTATACTCTAATTATACACCTACCCTATATAGAAAGGAAAAACGTGTAAATGAGAAATTATTTCATCGTTGAAAAGTTATAGGATCATTAGAAGTCTCCATAATTGAAGTAATGTAAGTTTTTACTACAATTGTAAGGCCAATTTGTTCCCACAAATATAACAAAACTTCACACATTAACAAACAGGCTACATGTACATGCCCTGTACTACCTTTTGTACTACTACATTTTTGGTAATATTGTTTTTTTACGTTTTTGAAAGGGGTCTCTAATGCTCATAAAGACTGCAATAATTAAGACTGAAAAAACGTAATATTGTGAAATATTATTACAGTTTAAAATAACTGTTTTCTAAATTAATGTATTTTAAAATGTAATTTGTTCCTGTGATGGCAAAGCTGAATTTTCAGCATCATTACTCCAGTCTTCAGTGTCACACGATCCTTCAGAAATCATTCTAATATGCTTATTCGGTGCTCAATAAACATCTCTTAGTATTATCAATGTTGAAAACAATTTGTTTGTAGAAATGGTGATACTTTTTCAGGATTCTTTGATGAAAATAAAGATTAAAAAACAGTGTATATAAATAAATCAATTCTACATTTTAAATGTTTTTACTGTTACTTTTGATCAATTTAATCAATTTACTTTTATTGAGTCCATACTCAATAAAAGTATTAAAAGTATGTATGTATATATATATATATATATATTGCTATATATATATTCTTTTTTTTTATTTATTTTTTTTATCTGGTAACACTTTATTTTAAGGACCAATTCTAATTTTTAACTAGTTGCTTTTTAGCATGCATATTACTAGCATATTGGCTGTTTATTAGTACTATAAAGCACATATTAATGCCTTATTCTGCATGACCATATTTTAGATCCCCACCCCATATCTAAACTTAACAACTACCTTGCTAACTATTAATAAGCAGCAAATTAGGAGTTTACTGGAGTCAAACATTGTAGTTAATAGATAGTTAAATAAGAATTGCTCCCCAATCTAAAGTGACCTAAAATCTTACTGTCTTATTATCTTTACTCTTTCTATTTTTTTTATTTTTTAATTTTTTTAAATACATACGTTTTACATGCACATATTGAGGTATAAATATGTAAAGCACATTGCACTGCTGGTATATCATCACCATCATCCCCATGTCTCAATGCAAACAGAAACGAGGAGGTGATATTGCAAAACCTGTGCAATAACACCTCCAGCCAATGCAGAATAGCAAATGATATCAGAGCTTATGCAATACGCTGGACAGACACTGCGGTAAAAACTGAACACCTGAAATGCTGCTGAGTTCTGGCAACAGAACAGAGAGTTTGCATGTTTGGCAGGTGAATGATTGGCCCTCAGGCTTTGTCTGTTTGGAAGTGTGTGCAAACTTAGAGAGCGTAACATGTTTGAGCTCAGCTTTGTCATCACATCGCATAGAAGAGAAATTATTTATTGAATAACCTGAAGAAAAGGCACGAGTAGTTTTTTAGCATGTGCCAGGGCTGTGACTTAAGGCTGTTATTTTATAGCAATGGTGAGGAAATATATGTGAAGATTTGTTAAATTTGTGCGTGTTTGGGGGAGAGAAATACAATGTGTGTGTGGCAGACTTTCATGTGTGGTTGACATGTACTCTCTGAACATGTGAAAACACATCACCTAATAATGTAGCTCCAAGGTTAACTTTGTCAAAAACAAAATAAATAATACAAGATGTAAGAGGTGGAATTTAACATCACCCTTCATCTGTGTGACTCACATATTTCCATATTCATATTTTCACACGTTTTCATATTCTTTAGCTACATCTGCAGTGACTCCATGGAAACCACAACAGAGAAGCGCTATAGATGGCTACTATGAGTGAGAGAAAAACTTGCTCTGCAATAATAATGAAAGTTGATTTGAGGATTATTTAGCTATTCATCCATGCTGTCTCAGTAATGAGACATTGCCAAGAGGAGCAAATGAAATGTGCAGATGAGAATGAAAGAGCGAGATCAGAGACGAGCTGAATGAGAAGACAGGCGGAGGAGAGACACGACCATCTAATCTGTTAATTCTGTAATTACCTCTATAGGTTACTGATGAAATATTGGCTTGGGATGTGAAGTTAATTTGAGGATCTGGGCAAGTTTAGAAATGCATAATAACTCCAAATGCATAATGCATAATGAATCCATATGCACTTATGCATATGTAAGCGGTAATTTAAAGTCAGTCAGTCATCATCACAAAACCAGACAGGGTGATTTGCAGGATTTGTAACATTGAAAAAGGATTTATTTTGTGCTAATGACCAGCTAACTGTACATTATCACACCCATTACATGGCTACTCCCCAAATAAATGGATGTGAAATGGTATTTTTATATATATTATAAAAATATCACTACATATAAAATGATAAAAAAGTACAGTTTCAAAGGTTTTACATCAAAATCACTTATGCTCACCAAAGCTGCATTTATTTGATTAAAAATACAGTATAAACAGTAATATTGTGAAATATTTTTTTGAATTAAAAATAGATGTTTTCTTTTTGAATATATTTTAAAATGCAGTTCATTCCTGTTATGGCAAAGCTAAATTTTTAGCATCATTACGCCAGTCTTCAGTGTCACATGATCCTTCAGAAATCATTCTAGTATGCTGATTTGCTGCTTAACATTTAGTATTATTGTAGGTGTTGAAAGCTCTTGTCCAAATATTTTTTTCAGGATTCTTTGATGAATAGAAAGTTCAAAAGAACAGCATTTAGCTGAAATAGAAAGCTTATGTAACATTGAAATTATCTTCACTGTCGCTTTTGATCTATTTAATGCATCCTTGCTGAATAAAAGTATTAATTTATTTAATGTCCAAGTTGCGATTAAAAATATACTTTAAATATATTTTAGATTACAAATATTTGACTGCAGAATGGCATAACTGATCAACCATAATTAAGTATTCCAGAGAGCTATAATAAACACAGCATGTAAATAATTGTAGCTAATCAGCTCATGGGGAAATATGAATAATTAACCATAACTAGTTATAATTAACTATTCATATTTTAGATCCACTGTAGATATTTAGCTGACCACTCAGGGTCAACCGTCTTGTCAATTCTAAGAACGTTAATTTCCTGGTTAAGACAAAAACATTAAAACATGTTATAAACGAGGCATTTGTTGCATCCAGTGGGGACATAATTACTGATTATAATGACTTATACTGTCTTTTTACGTGTTGCGTTGCATCACGCCGCGTAAAAACATAAAACCATATCTGCATTTGTGATCGGAGAAATGGCAAACAACAAGTGCTACTCTACACTGCTCAAAACTCACGTTTGAATCATCAGTGGCAAATTCTTTAAATATGAAAACGTACTTACAGACTGAGAGTTGTATTGTAGTCTACTCTACCAGGATCAGGAAACAGTCCTCCATAAAATGTGCTGCACACATCTGAATATTTGGGTTGAAGTGTTCTGGAACAGTGTTGTAAATACAGCTTAACCACTGATTTCTAGTCGTGTCCTCTTTTGGAAGGCCAAACAAAGTAGTTTCACTTTCGCAACAAAACACACAGCGTCTTTACAACATGGTGGCGGCAGTGGCACCAACAATAAAGTTACACCTTCTTTCTTTGCGTGAACATTTGAGCGGTGTTATGCAAATCTTCCCACACAGTGATGTAGACATGTGGGGGCGTATTTGAACAAGGTGTTTTAGGAGGGCATGGACCAGTCTTAACTTTTATAAAGAATATCTCTTTGGGTTTGAGACTTTAGTCTTTGCAACTTTAGGGATCTTATCTATTCACGGACAGCTTGTAACACTCCAAAGAGAAAGGAAAACTTGAAATCGCAACATATGACTCTTTAATAAAGAGCAATGTGGAACAGACAGACAGTGGAAGGTGTCTTTGTATTTGTGGGTCTCAGATTTATGTCTATTAATTTTTATTTATTATGTATTTTCACGTTCACTTTTTCTATAAAACTTTTACTTTGTAACAAAACAAAACAAATCAAATGCAGTTCTTTTGAATTTTTTATTTAAAAAATATTATTATTAACTTAATGATAGTTAACCAAGTCATGCTTTACATCGCAGACAGCAAGACAAATCAGTTTACCTTCATCTGGCTCAAGATTATGTGAATGAACTAGCGAATAATGAGTTATTATCCATAATAACATTTCACTCCCTCTGTTATTTTCTCTCGTATTGCCTGAGCGATGACGACAATATGAACAGAACAAGTAAAAATGTGTAGGCTGCGCTATGCACCCAGGGTCAGATAGAGTTACTCGCATCACACACACATACACATGGGAGCTAATCACAGCTGCAGAGATGAATATCTCACAATTCTGTTAAAACACAGAACAAAATGTATTTTTTCCACTGTGGCTAACCCTCAGACATATGGAGAGACAGAAAGAGAGGGTCAAGAGAGGAGGAAATATCAGTAGCAGAGTCAGGATGGAGGAGTTGATCCGATGAGGTAAAGCTGTCACATACCAAATTTATTTTAATTAATCAATGATGAAAACACACACATGAAGGAACTCTTACATAGGCCAATAGACTGACTGGCTCTCTACAGACAGACTCACACTGACTCATCTCCACACACACAGGACACTTGTCACATTACATCAAGGCAGATGTGCTCTAGCTTTCCACATCAATGTCTGTCTGTCTTTTTTTCGTACACTCTCTGTCTCTCTCTCTCACACACACACACACACACACACACACACACACAAAGCATGCCAGAGTTCACCTCAGTTATGTAAATGAAATGAAATGTTTAAATTCAGTTCAATACGTTTTTTTTTAAAGTTCATCAATTATACAACAAATTCCATTCAGCTATAAAGCGACTTATAAAGCACATAACCAAACAGGTCCAAAATCTGTATAGTTCTCAGAAGGACTGTATGAATGAACACTTGTAAAATTTGAGGAAATGCTGACGTCTGTGCAATTTCTGTACATTTTGTGCTAAGGTTTCACTGTATTTCTGCGCGAGTATGCGTGAAAAATTATTACAAGTCTCAGAAGCGGAGGAAAGCCAAGGTGTGAGATAAAGGAGGTTTCTACATCCTGTTCCTTTAGACTGCCAAATAATAAATCACGCAAATCATTATTTCTTTCTCAAGGTCTGTTGATGTTTTCCTTTTGGGATGTGAATTATTTATTATCTTGAAGTTTACCATGAGAGATTGCTTTCAGCACATTTCTTTTCAAATGTACAGTCTGCATTCAGCAACCATGTGCGAAAGCATCTCTCCAAATAGAGAGGCACACAGAACATTGTCAATTTATATTACCCCCTGCATAGCAGTTTGTGCCAGAGAGAGCAAGCGAGAGAGTGAGAGGAAGAGAATTAAGGAGAGGGAAGATAAAAAAGGGACATCTTCCTCTTCTCTTTTTTATGGGATGTGCAGTTGTTTGGCTGAAAATTGTGCAGCGGTGATGGCCGTTGCTACATAAATCATAGCTCCATAACTTCAGTAATGAAGAAACTGCCGGGAAGGGTGGAGAAAAAATGTCAAGGACGCAATGGCAGAGGGTGTATAGGTGTGTGTGTGTGTGTATGTTTGTGTCTGTGTGTGTAAAGGGAGTCCATTTGATTTATGGGCCCAATCTTGAACAGTCCTTGGCAGTGTGATGCATAAAACTCTTATCTGCAGTGTGTGTCTGTTTGTGTGTTTGTGTTCATTCGTGTGGGTCTTTGTCAACTCGTCCTTAGAACATTTTGTGTGTTTGTTGCCTATAAAATACAACTCCCATGAAAGATTCATTACAGTCACTGAATCTTCCCAGGCTATAGGTGCAAACAGCAATAATATACAAAACAAAACTGCACAGCTCAAACTTTTTGATTATTCTAACACAAACCACAATAAACACCCACCATGTACGACAGAAATCGGTGGGATGGAAAATGGAAAAGATGCTAGACAGACAGAGACAGATCACATTAAGCAGAGATGGGATTATGATAACAAGAGATGCATCTAGACATGCATCGCAGCTGTTTCTCTTTTAAGGACATTTAATTACCATTAATTTAGTTAAATCTGTCCTGTGTCTCTTAACATAAGTTTCTATTCATCAAAGAATGAAAAAAGAACGTTTTGTGAGCATTAAATTAGACTGGAGTAATGGCCACTGAAAATTCAGTTTTCCCACCACAACAATGAATCAAAATAGAAAATAGATAATACAAATAAAAAAATTATTATTTTAAATTGTAATATTAATCATTGTTTTTTTGATCATATAAATGCAGACCCAGTGAGCATACTAGATTTTTTTTCAAAAACATTTATTTTTATCACAAAAAGTCTGCATGATTCTAGAATAATCTGTGAAAGATGCCAATTTAATATTTTGCACATCAACCAGAGAAATGATGAGGGTTTTCTTGTGTAAACTTTAGTTATTTTGAGATCAGAAGAAAAATAAGTCAGGATCACAAGGACAGAAAACCTCTTAAACAAACCTCTTCTGTATACAAACTGGCTATCCAGAAGGCAATCTAAACAGAAGTCAAACAGGAAATGTGATTATAGGACTAAAGAAGAGATGGGTTTAATACTGAGAGATAGATGCTTTGACATCTATCCAAGACACTGGATAGCTCACTGCAACTCTGTTCCTCTTGACCTGGTTGTGTCAGTTGAAATCGGGCTGTTGTGTGACTCATTGTCTTAAACACACAGACACTGAGTACACACACACACACACATATATACAAACACAGCCCACTTCACACAAACACTTCCTACTCCCCACCATGAAAATTCAACATAAAATTCACATAATAAAAACGTAATAAACATAAAACTACCAAGAAAAGGAGCAAAAGGTGTGTAATCAGTGCAAAAACAAGACATGTTTGCTGCATTTTCATACAGCAACAAGACATTCTGTCAGGCGTGAAGCTATTTCTGCCTTTTCTCTGATATTCTTCCGGAGCTAATTAATAGATTCATACAGGTCACATGAGGTGACCTGTATGTTGACTGTATGTCATCAAGCTGCTATGTGCGGTATGCAGGCTTTACCTTTCTGAAGACTTCTCAGTAAAAAGCTCTGTCATCTGGACTGTGGACCTTTTCTCTGGACTCTTTCTTTACATACTGATATGACAGCCGCGATAAAAAACAGCCTGAGGCTTACCGCAAAACAATTTGCTTTTTATGCTTTTAGGTGTAATGTTAATGACTCACCTGTTCACTAATGTGTGTGAGTGAGTTTCAGGGGAAGTCAGTAAGATAAAGGAATATGTTGCTTTTGTGGAGGTAAAAAGATGTATTCGTAGGAAAGCATGAAAGAATAAATGAATTTAATGACTATCCCGTGGTTCGCACCAACACACCCTCAGTGTGATTCGCATGATCTGGAAAACCTGCTTGACTGGTAACAGTATGTGACTCACCTGAGTTCCAGTTCATGTCAATAAATTCACTGCACTCCTTCGTTAAAGCAGAGGAACCAGCATGGGAAGACAGTCCCATTGCTATCAAAAGACGCAGGGCCTCATTTGTCAATCTAACGTAGAAACGAGCGCAGACCCGTGCGCACAAATCAACTTACGACAGAGTTCACGTGTGATTCATGAAACATTCGTATGCCGCCAATCTGAATCTCATCATACAAATGATCGCACGTTGATAAATGTGGCGGCAGAAAACAATCGTCATTTGAATATCACGCCCCTAAAAACACCCGGTTTAGAAGCCTCGCCCCTAGAGTTTACGAAATGGAGAAACAAAACCCACGGCCAAAAAGAGTAAGTAATCTCATGAAAGAGAAACTGATCTTACTCCAAAAACAGCCGTTAACCTTGTAATTGCAAACAATTAGGCTACATTAATTTATGTAATTTATATGTATATTAAAATACTGGTAAATATAAACAGCCTATTTAGTTCCCCTCACTCTACAACAATTATTTAAAATTTAATGGTATTCAGAACAAAACAATAATGAAAAATAAGTAGGTCTAGTTATAAAATTATATATTAAACTATAAAATAAAACACAAATTAGGCTATAGTGGCATTCATTACAAACAGCATACAAATGTCAAGCAAAACTGAAACGGCATTGTCTCATACCACAAGAATCCAAATGTTTCAATTTTTGCCATATTTGTAACATTTGTTTGCATAACTATTATTCAGTATGTACAAATCTGCTAAATGTAACTCAAGTACACTGAAATCAGTACAGAAGCTGTTCGGAATGGCATACTACCATTCTATATTGCAGTAAGCTGTGTGTATACTGTGAATAGTATGTGCATTTTCTGTATGCATGGAATGCCTGGTGTAATGTGGCAACATGGATTACCTACACTGGCTGAAATTTGATGTATGCATCTGAAGACGCTGCATGGGATACTTTTTCCCAGAACGCAACGCGCTCCATGTGACGTTTCATCTTCAAACGCATGAGTGAACTGGAGGCGGGGAATAGTAATTATAAATGTAACACTTGTATTTGTATGTATATACATATACATGTAAACTACAAACTATCGCAGTGTATCTAAAAACAGTATCGTTAGTAGGACATAAATTGTACTTTAATCTCTACAGCATGTTTACTATCATCAAATTACATCACCTTTATCTTTATATGGCTTTATACAATACAGATTATTTCAAAGATATTAAATAATAATAATATTGCAGCAATATAATATATTAATAAAATGTATAAATACAAATATTTCAATTATGCAAACAGAATTCAATTCCACTGTCAAGCAGCTCTAAAAAGAAATGGAGTGTATTACTCTAAGGACAAATAGACCAATTTGTTGGCAGAGGCTATTTACATTAACTCCGCCCACCAAAGCCTGGCCGTGATTAACAGCACTGCAAAAGATACTTGCAATTCCGAAGTTTCAGTAGCACAGCAAGTAAAACATGAGCTGTTTATTTTTGACGCAGTCGACCCGAGTTCAAACTCATGCTTCTCCTTTTCCCATCACATACCAGATCAGAAAGAACTTTATTTTCAATAAAAATTAAGTAAATATTTGAAAAGTGGAAATAAAACGCCTCAATAATACATTGTTGTATATGCTTTAGGTAGGTTTTTGTCCCAATAAAGTGGCATTCATCTAATACAATTTATATATTCTCGTTTGGCTCTCAGCGAAGGCGGTCACCCCCCCGACCCCCCCCATCCCTCGCCTTCGCGGCTTTGTTCCGCCAGTCTGACAAGCGGGTCTGCGATCAGCGCCGAGAATGGCTGCAGGACCGGATGGCTGCTTGCCTGTGCTGGGTTACCTCCACCCCCCTCTCCCCCTACCCTGTTGCAAGTCGTGTGTCTCACGCTGTATTGATGTGCTTATGTTGCTGAGGTGTTTTTTTCCTGTTCCCACACTGTGCTCCCCATAGAAGCATAGTCTGGGGTCTGTTTTTTTTAATCTCCTCCCCTCCCTCATGTTATGCTGTATTTCTTTCTTAAATTCCCTGTCTTCCTGTCCTGACTACCCCTTTGTCATATTGTATGTATGGACAGGTGGATGGCTAATTTCGCTGGTACCTGTGACCAGTGACAATAAAGGGCTACAATCAATCTACCTTCACTGAGGTATGAAGTGGGACATTTCAGCTCAGATGTTCCCACTTCCGACCTCGCCTGGAACGCGGCATTATGCTCCACCTGCGTCCTATATCATCCGCTGGTACGTGACTCTCTCGTGTACACGCATACGGCAGTTAGCGGAAGCTAGAGATTACTGTTTACAAAGTTTTAAATAAGGTCTTTTTTTTCTTACAAAACTGCATCAATACACTCAAGGAGTCCTTTATTCGCCCCCAGGAGTTTTAGTCTTTCAGACTATTGAAAAATACCACCCATTCACTGCCATTATAATCAGATTCAGAAAGAGCTTTATTGCCAGGTATGTTTACACATACAAAAAAAATTTGTTTTGGCGACAGCTTCCACAGCACAGACAGAATGACAGTGACGAGACACGGATAATAAAAATAGGGTAAGTAAATAGGACATAACAATATACAAAAAACATATATATTTTTTAAATAGGCAATATACAAAGTAGACAATAGATGGTATTTGTGTGTAGAGGTGTGTTATGTACAAATGCAAGGAAATGTAAGAGCTATGTGTGCTAAATAAATAAATATATAAATAGTGTTGTGTATTACACATTTATTGTCAAGTTTGTTGTTCATGAGATGAATTGCATGAGGAAAGAAACTGTTCTTATGCCTGTTCATTCTGGTGCTCAGTGCTCTGTAGCGCTGACCAGAGGGCAACAGTTCAAAGAGGGAGTGGGCTGGATGTGAGGGGTCCAGAATGATTTTTGCCAGCTCTTTTACTCACTTTGGATGAGTGCAGTTCTTTGAGAGTGGGGAGGGTTGTACAAGTGATTTGCTCAGCAGTCCGGACTATCCGCTGCAGTCTTTTAAGGTCTGAATTGGTATCTCAGCTGAACCAGTCAGTTATAGAAGTCCAGAGGACGGATTCAATGACTGCAGGGTAGAATTGTATCAGCAGCTCCTGTGGCAGATTGAACTTCTTCAGCTGGCGAAGGAAGTACAACATCTGCTGGGC
Organism: Sinocyclocheilus grahami; assembly: GCF_001515645.1. NCBI lineage: Eukaryota > Metazoa > Chordata > Actinopteri > Cypriniformes > Cyprinidae > Sinocyclocheilus > Sinocyclocheilus grahami. The sequence goes on along the minus strand of NW_015505394.1, from coordinate 2,523,431 downwards.
CTTCTTGACAATAGAGTCTAGGTGGAACTCCCACTTCAGGTCCTGAGAGATGGTGGTGCACAGGAACTTGAATGACTCCACTGTTGTTACAGCGCTATCCATGATGGTGAGTGGGGGGAGTGCAGGAGGGTTCCTCCTGAAGTCCAAAATCATCTCCACTGTTTTGAGCGTGTTCAGCACCAGGTTGTTATAACTGCACCTGACAGCCAGCTCTTTAACCTCCTTTCTGTAAGCAGACTCGTCACGGTCCTGTATGTGGCTGATAAGTATGGTGTCATCTGCAAACTTCAGGAGCTTGGCAGAGGAGTCTTTAGAGGTGCAGTCATTGGTGTACAGGGAGAAGAGCAGTGGGGAGAAAACACATCCCTGAGGGGTGTCAATGCTGATGGTGCAGGTGCTGGATGAGAATTTCCCAACCTTACTAGCTAGCTGCTGCCTTTCTGTCAGGAAGCTGGTGATCCACTGACAGATGGAGGTGGGCACAGAGAGCTAATTTGGACAGTAGGAGGTTTGGGATGATAGTGTTGAAGGCCGAGCTGAAGTGTTCAAATGACTTCATGACCACAGACATTAAAGCAACAGGTCTGTAGTCATTTAGTCCTGCGATTTTTGGGCTTCTTTGGGATGGGGATAATGGTTGAGTGTTTGAAGCAGGAAGAGACTTCACATAGCTCCAGTGATCTGGCCAGCTGGTCAGCACAGGATTTCAGACAGGCTGGTGGAACACCATCTGGGGCGGGGGCTTTCTTTCACTTCTGTTTCCGGAAGACCTGACACACATCTTTTTCACAGACCTGAAGTGCAGGAGCGGGGTAGAGGCTGGTTGCTGGAGGTGTTAATAGATCCACGGAGAGAAGGTCAGAATGGGTGTGGGGTGTGAGAGAGTTTTTCATACCTGCAATAAAACTCATTCAAATTGTCGGCCAGTTGTTGATTCAACACAGTGCTGGGGGATGGTGTCTTGTAGTTGGTGATGTCTTTCAGTCCTCTCCACACTGATGCAGGGTCATTGGCAGAAAACTGGTTTCTCAGATTTTCTGAATAGTTTCTCTTAGCCACTCTGATCTCCTTTTTCAGTGTGTGTTTTTCCATAGTCCTGTAAGCATCTTCTTTGGCTTGACAAAGCTGTCTGAGTTTTGCAGTGAACCACGGTTTGTTGTTGTTGTAAGTTAAATTAGTCCTGGTAGGGATGCACATATCGTCACAGAAACTGATATAGGATGTTACAGTATCTGTGAGCTCGTCCAGGTCACTGGCTGCAGCCTCAAAATCACTCCAATCAGTGCAGTCGTAGCAGGCTTGTAAATCTCGCTCTGCTTCATTAGTCCATCTTTTTACAGTCCTTATTACAGGTTTAGCTGATTTCAGTTTCTGCCTGTAGGTTCGGTAATAAAATTAACCACACAGTGATCAGAGAGCCCCAAAGCTGCCCTTGGGACAGAGTGATATGCATCCTTTATTGTGGTGTAACAGTGGTCCAGTATATTACTGTCTCTAGTAGAACATGTAACGTGCTGTCTGTATTTTGGCAGTTCATGTGTGTGAGGTTTGTTTTATTAAAGTCTCCAAGAATGATTATAATAGAATCCGGGTGTTGTTGTTCTGTGTCTGTGATCTGATCAGCCAGCTGTTGTAGCGACACACTCACGCACGCTTGCAGTGGAATGTAAACACTTACGAGAATGAACGAGGAAAACTCCTGCTGCGAGTAGAATGCCTTACAGTTGATAAAGAGTGCTTCTAGATCAGGACAGCACATCTTCTTCAACGCTGTTACATCTGTACACCACCTTTCGTTGATGTAGAAGCATGTCCCGTCGCCATGCAATTTCCCTGTTGATTCTGCGTCGCGATCCACTCTAAACAGCTGGAAGCCCGACAGATGTAACACACTTTCCGGAATGGCTTAATTGAGCCAGGTTTCCGTGAAACACAGAGAAGCAGAGTTTGAAAATCCGTATTTATTCGGGAGAGCAGAAAAAAGTTCATCCCTTTTGTTGGGTAGCAGTGTTGGATAGTAACTAGTAACTAGTAGTGTAACTAATTACTAATAAGATTTCAGTAATAACATGATGCCTCAACCCCTACTGATTTGAAATCCAATAATCCAGTTATTCCTAGATTTATTTTCATAATTTTCACGACTCGCACAGGCACATGAAGTCACCAGTGCATCAGGAAAGCTTGAAACATGGAAAAGCTTACATTCAGGTGATGGAAATATTGCCATTACACTTATTTTGTCATGAGAAAAAGTGAACTGAACACAGATGTGTAAGTTGTTTGCGATACTTTACTCTGGCATTACATGGCTTGCCCACCCACATCCCTCTGATCCCAATATAAATTATATTACTATATTATTATATTACTATATTACTTATATTATATTACTAAAAATCTTATGAACTTATGTGATTTCTTTTGATAAAATACTTAATGAAATATAATCATATTTCGATAACAGAGAAATTATAGCTACAATTAGATTCAAGCTACACATGAAAATTAATACAACACTTTTACTTAAAAGTCACCATCAATCACCATTGAGTGTTTGTAAACACTTCTGACTGTGATCCAATACAGATTTTGGTCAAATAATGAGGCAGAAATATATTGTTAGTAACATTTTAGAAGAATTTTATGGGCAAGATACACAATTACAACTTCTGTGGGACGTGAAGGAAAAGTAATGTAACTAGTAGTGTAACTAATTACTGTTGCCAGATAGTAATAAGTAAAGTAATAATATTACTTTTGAAAGGAGTAACTAACAAGTAATAAATTACATTTATGGAGTAACGAGCCCAACACTGTTGGGTAGGAAGCGGAGATTCATCAGATGTATGCTAGGCAGTGCTGTTCTAAAGCCACGCTGTCGGAGCTTGATGAGCGCACCTTAAAACACTTGAAAACAGCGCCAACTACACTGTTCAGCAAGACATCCGAGTAATCAAAAACCGGTAAAAGATTGTGTAGTGTGTACTGCCGAATGTTCAGCAGTTCATCCCTGGTAAAACTTATTGTTCAAAAAACTACAGGAAAAACTAATAAAAACATTAAAACAACTGGAGAGCTCCTCACCGAGGCAGCCATACGGGGCTCCATCTTATAAAGGTTGGAAGAGCCAGGATATTTTTAATATAACTCCAATTGTATTCGTCTGAAAGAAGAAAGTCATATACACCTTGGATGTCTTGAGGATGAGTAAATCATGGGGTAATTTTCATTTTTGGGTGAACTATCACTTTAAGTGTCAATACATTTTGGAGCCACCATATCTGTTATTCTCTGTAATCGGTTCAGAATGAAAAAAAAAACTAACCTAGATCATTGCAATCCGATATTTTGGTCTCAGTGTCAAGGAGTTCATTGAGATGCCTTATTTAGTTTTCAAATCTCTTCATGCGTGTTTTTCATGCCAAAAATTCAGACATGGTGTGAAAATGCCTTAATAGGTTGATGAGCAAACAGGCTGAAAAAACTGAATTACACAAATACTTTACACTGAATGTACCCAACCAAGCTAATTGCAAACAATACATCTATGCACACAGCCGTACATCCACACCATCCACATACTCCTCTGGCATGTTATTTTACAGTACATCACGCTAAGATCACAGCTTAGTGCCTGTTTTTTCTAGTGCCATTGACACAAATGACCTGACAGTGTAATGACAGGGAAAACTGTTAGCCTTAGGTCAGTGGACTGCAGATGGACCAGCTCATTCCATGCTAATGCAGCATTAGTCGGGCAGTTAGAGAAATGGCCCAGCACCGATCTGATCAGTGGTTTGATCTCCAGTGGTGCACATGTCAGCTGATACTATCCAGCTCAGACCACCTCTGCTGTAATGTGTTTAACCTCTTGATGCACTGCATTACAGCTGACCCTAAGCTCTGACCTCCGGGTCTGTCAGGATATTGAGATGGGGATCGTTTTCTTCAAAGGAGAAGAGGTGTGTAGAATCATGACTTCACATGTTGACATAGAAGGTTTATGTTTGTTCTGTTTTTCTCAATAAGACCCTCTATTTACATTACTGTTTTTTGTTAAGGAAGTATCATGATTATGGCATTGCTAATGTGTACATTACATATCAGTTTAGGCTATCAACTCACAAATTAATTGGGAGTTATTCTTTTTCACAAAGACATGTAAAAATGTGCACTTAGTTGGGACTCTCAAATCACTCTTAAGCTCAAAGATTTACATTTAATATAAATGTAAACTTTATTTTATTTAATTGCAGTTAACATGCAATTAAACATTATATTCAATTCGCACTTACTATTATTTCCATTGTAAGTGTTTTCCAAAAAAAAAAATTTAAGAATGCTTGTGTACTTTTTTCACAAGGATGATGATCTTAAAATGTTAACCTAAGAGCTGATCTGAGGCTAGTCATGTGTTTTTGTTTTCAGTTGGTTTGTGCAGCATAATAGTGTAGTTACAACATCTAGCAGCAGGGCTAATTCCTGATCCTGACTCTCTAGTGTGAAGTCTGGACCAGTCAGTTCTGGCACACTTAACTTCAGCAAACCATTTTGTGCTTGAGATAGAAGTTGAGGAGTGAAAATGTACCATTCAAATTATAGAAACTAGAAAACTGTCCAAAGCTAGAGGTTCTTATTGGTTTTTGTTTAAGGTTCTGAGAACTGGGGAAATAGTTGAAGAAAAAAAGAGACAAAAAGTACTGAATTTTTGTTAATAGGATTGTATCCATCAATGTATTTTGAGTGCAGTACATTTAATTACCCAGGTAACCCTGCTTCAGCGCCTGTCGTCATTTTCTGCAGGATGAGACAAAGCTTTGAAGATCAAAGTGTGTGTGTGCGTGTGTGTTTCACAGCAGTAGGTTTATTACTAGGTAGGATGTTTCACGTCTCATTTGGAATCAGTCACTTACAACACCAAACGGAGCATTTGTGTCCGTTTTGAGTCATAATACAAGTTACCCAGTACAGAACTCAGCCTTGGCCTTGAATTAGACCACAGTTATAAGGATGCAGGAAATCTTTTTCCATGCTACAAGAGTTTAACTTAACCAAATTAACTTAAATATTTTGACTGTCACAGCTGTGTATTTGTAATAATTTTTTGCCTTTATTCTTCTCTTGTGTTTGTGTTTTCTCTTCAATTGTAAATTGTTGATGATTTTTATGTTTTTATGACTTTTATTTGCCCTTTTTCAGTTTTAATTTTAGTTACTAAAAAAACAACAACAATGGTATTAATTATAATCAAATTTTTAAAAAAGTGTCAGATGTAGTAATAAAATATTAAATTAAAATAAAGAATATGGGTACAGTTATACACAGTCAGCCCCTATGTGTTAAAAGCAGTGATTGGTCTGTAGTTCAAAAATGACTTTTGCCTTTGTATACATTCTCCCTGCCTCTATTCCCCATCCCTCTCCTTTCTCATTCTCCCTCACTTCTCTCATTACCACTTTATCAAAACTATTCATCTCAGACAAGTAGTTCACTCAGCAGCTTTTGGTTATCCAGCCACCTGTCAGATCCCCCCCACCCTGCGGCCCCTGCCGTCACATACATGCATATATTCTTTGTACATATTCTGTCTGTATTCACCTGTATGCTTTCTTTTTTTCACACACATAAATACATTTTCAATTTCACAGTGCCATGTTTCAAACTAATTGAATGCATGCACACACACAGACAAATGCAGACATAACAGTTCTAGGAATGGAAAAAGATTTCCCTGAGGTGTTTTCATGATTAACAGTCCAGGACAAAATTATGCTAAGCAATTATTCTTCTGTTTTGGCATTAGGGCAACAGAAAGAAACTTTCTGTTCACACCTTGCATGCTATATAATTACCATATCTGTTAAAGGCCAATTTTATATAGTCATTTATTAATGCTGTTAATTGAAATCTTTAACAGATCTCAAATTTTGTGATGCCTAAATTCACTTGAATATTTTACTCAAATGTTGTGTGTGCTTGTGTGTGTTACTTTATTTAGACAAAATAGTAGAATTAAATTTTAATATTGACCACTTAGCAGTTATCTTCTATGAAAATAATTTAGTGTATATTGATGCACCCTTCAAATCCTCATCTAACTGTTCCTCAGTGCTTTTGTGTCTCAAACTTTGCTATAATATTATCATATTTTTTTGGATACAGAAAAAGTTTTAATGCACTAAAGTAGTCTTGATCTACTGCTTATCCCTAAACTGTATAAATTACTGTCAGGAACAAAGATTTACTGTTCACAAACTTATACAACACCCCAGCCCCCTTATAGTTTTTTTTTTTTCAATCAACCAAGTAAAATTGCAAATAAATATGACAGCCTTGATATTTTTTATAATAACTCCATTTGTGTCATACTGAATCCGTTTGGAGTGACAGCACTGGCAAAACCACAGTTATTATTTGGTATTTAATGATGTAATATGTGCTTCTGCTGTCTTCAGTGGCTTGAAAGAGCGAGAGACACTGACAAAACTCAGGTTCACATAACTGAGTTTTAAAGAGAGGGATTTATTCCTTCAACTGCTGAGTAACCCCATCCCCCCCCCCTCTCTCTTTCTCTCTGTCTCAACACAATAGACCTCTTGTTGTGTATCAGGGGGCTTGGGAGTGATATTACCCCACTTTGCCCCACAGGAAGCAGAGCAAACACCCCTAGACCTCTCCCTCCTCTTTCGTCTTTCTTCTCCTTCATTCCTGTGCTCTCTGTGTACCCCCACAGGACAAAAAGGCATCCTGTCAGGCCTCAGATATTAGATAAAGTGGAAATCAACTATATTGGCACATCAAATAAAGCAGTTAGACGAAGATTAAAGCCATCTAAATTGCTGTATCGTATTACACACTGGCAGCACATCAGTCATTTAAAATGAAATACTGTATTTGCTGGCTAAAAAATACTACAATGTGTGTACTACAGATATACAATACATTTTTAGAAATCGAAAAAGAAAAGCTGTCTTAGCCATACAACTCTCATGCCTTTTTTTCTGGACATATATAAGAGGAGATGTGACTTGAAAATGCATACTGACAAAGCATGAGAGCATCAGTCATTTAACAAGTGGCATTTTCACACATACGGCTGTAACACGTTTAATCCAGCAGCAGATGTACTCTATCATTATTAGCCCTGCAAACACACTCGCTGGCAGGATGCAGGGATATTTGGAGGATGCACAGGTTTTAGTTCATTACTTTTAAAATACTAACAAATATCAGATAGGGTATTAATGCGCATTTCATTCAGTCTTCGGGTCCGTAAACGCACTTGTTAGCATCTTTTTTTTTCTGTATGGCCAACTCTGGAAGTAGGTCAACAGGAAGAATTTGTTTGTATCCTGCTTTAAATGAACAAATGCTGATCAGATGTTCATAAGTGTGTATGTGTGTGCATGTGAGAGTATTTGCACACAGTGTTGATATTTAAATTAGATGGCTGGCATGACAGAGTAGCTCTTCTCACACCCACACACATTCAAATGTGCTGTGAGCAGCAATGTATGATGGTCATTTCTCATCTCGGTCGTTTAAGTGTTTATGGCTTTTCTTTGTTTTTCATTGTTTGTATAATGATCAAATCTTCTTTTTTTCTTCTTTTATCTCTTTATTTTCCCAATGTTCACAGGGATGCTGGTTTGAATCTGGCCTGCATAATTTCTCTGTCCACATTCCTGACTGTCCCACCATTAAAGACAAAGTCTGTGAATTAAAATGTAAAAATGGCTTTAGATTTCAGTTATTTTGGCATTTTTTTAATAAATGGACAGTAAAAGCAGATGCCTAACCTTCAGAAAATCAGAAGTCAAACTACATATTATATGAGCTGCTTTATTTTTTTTTATATTAATTTTAAATGAGGTTTGCTGGGGGAAAAAAGCAAAAATATAATAACAAAATTACATTATAAAAATGGCTAAATATTTTAGCTTTTGGTCATTGAATTAAGTTAGTAGTTAAAATTATTTTTACTACTATTGAAAATCCATTTATATACGATTATATACTAAATTTCTTTTGGGATTTTTTATTGTTTTAATCGTTAGATTTTTAATGAATCTCTGATTTTATTTGTTTGATACAGTCAAGGTGGGTCAGGCCAAAATCCCCAAAGCCAAAAAAAAAAAACTATACCGATAGGTATACAGATATTTGATGTGTTTAAAACTTGTTACTTTTCATGCTAGCTTATATGTATGTTACATAAAAGGGTTACACTTTATTTTAAGGTGTCCTTGTTACAGTGTAATTATACATTTAAGTACTGAGTACTATTAATTAACTACATGTACTTACTATATGGTTAGGGTTATGATTTGGGTTTGGCTTAGGGTTACTTGCATGTAATTATGTAATTAATTGTTATTATAATAGTAAGTACATATAACATGTGTAACAAGGACACCTTAAAATAAAGTGTGGCCCATAATAGTTTACTGGCCATATATGCCTAATAGTTTTCACAACAAAAACATGGGGTTTGGGACAAACAGGTAATGGGACAGCAAAGTGTACCATACATACTATTTGTGGAAAGTTCCTTTTCATGCTACTTATTTTGAGCGATGATACTGTCCCCTAATCTTTCTGTTTTTCTCACACTCCCATGTGCTTTTTATCAAATAAACTGAGATAATCATTGGCTTATGCCATGTGATTTTAATTTGATTTGTGTACTAGTCGATAGAGAGGGAAATGTTTTAACTTTCCATTTGTCCCAGCACACCCTCAGACACACACTGAACCTCAATTTGCATTCCTCACTAACAGGTGTGACATCCTGCTGCTTCAAGAGAAAAATGAAATTAGATCAGTGTTTTCTCGGCCAAGGAAAATAATGTGTTGTGCCTTTTAAAACACTAACACGCTGCACTGTTGGATGAAGCAGAACTACACCCTGGAATGGAATGGGGAACGCAGGGTGGCACATAAAGAATGTCTGTGTGTGTGTGTGTTGTGTGTGTGTGTGTGTGTGTGTGTTGTGTGTGTTGTGTGTGTGTGTGTGTGTGTGTATGAGAGAAATTGAGAGAGAGAGAGAGAGCTCTCTGGGTAACCAAAATTGTTCTTTTGCAATATTTGGATGTGTGCAGGTTCATCATGTGCTTGTGTTGTGCAAGTGTGCTGCAATGAGGAATGGCATGAATGATTGTTGTTGTGTTTGTGTGCGTTTCTACACTATTTATGGAGAAGCAGGCTGAAGTATGTGCAGTTATCTGCAGAGATATGCATGCCTGAGTTGTCATTTTGTTAAAGCCATTGTGTGTTTTGAATGGCAGATGGGTCTTTCAAGTTATTTAGAGCAAGAACTGAAGTACAGTGGGTGCTTTGCAGACTGAAATGAAGACAGACACAGTTTTTGTTTTATCCAGCTGTTTTTACTGAAAGATATAACACCAACAAGTCAGAAAAAAATAAAACAATAATAAAACAGAATCACTGAGTTGGAAAAAGGATCACCCCCTCCTAAAAATGACTTGTAAACTCAGGTGTAGCTAATCACCTTCTCAATGGCACACAAAGCCATTTGACTTTCAACTGTAATCAGCTGTGGTCATTTTGATTAGTTCAGCATGAAAATAGCTTTTCTGGAGCATTTCAGGTATTGGTTGTGCAACTGAAGCAAACAAATCAACTATGGGTGGCAAGGCACTGTCAAAAGATGTCCAAGATAAAGTTGTGGACAGGCACAAGTTAGGAGATGGATACAAACAAATTTCAAAGGCTTTATCAAAGACTAGAAGCACAGTGAAGTCTATTATTAAGAAGTGAAAGGTGTTTGGTGCAACACAGACCCTCTCTGGATCAGGATGTCGCTCCAAACTAGATGAAAGAGCCAGGAGGAAACTGGTCAGAGAGGCTCCCAAGAGGCCTCCAGCGACTCTGAAGCAGTTGCAGGAATTTATGACAAAGAGTGGTTATTGTGTGCATGTGACAACAATATCACAAATGTGGCTTGTATGAGAGGGTTGCAAGAAAAAAGCCACTCCTCAAAAAAGTCCACATGTAGTCACGACTGAGTTTTGCCAAAACACACCTTCTGAGGCCACATGGGAAAAAGGTGTTATGGTCAGATGAGACTAAAATTGAATTATTTGGCCTCAACACCAAACAATACGTCTGGCAGAAATCCAATACAGCTCACCATCCAAATAACAGCATACAGTAAAGCATGGAGGTGGTAATATCCTGTTATGGAGCACTTGTCAGGATAAAAGGAAAATGGATGGGGCAAAATACCGTCAAATTGAGTAAAATCTGCTGCCCTCTGCCAGACAGTTGTCAATGGGAAGAAGGTTTACCTTCCAACATGACAATGACCCAAAGCACACAGCAAAACTGAGCTCACAGTGATTGAAGGAGAAAAAGGTGAATGTTCTTGCATGGCCTAATCAGAGCCCAGACTTAAACCCCATTGAAAATCTGTGGAATGACTTGAAGACTGCAGTCCACAAACACTCACCATCAAATTGAACTGAACTTGAGCAGTTCTGCAAAGAAGAGTGGGCAAATATTGTAACGTCTAGATGTGCAAAGTTAGTAGAGACATATCCCAACAGACTAAAGACTATAATTAAAGAAAAAGATGGTTCAACAAAATACTGACACATGGGGGGGATCCTTTTTCCAACTCAGTGATTCAGTTTTTTTTATAAAAAAAAATTTTTTCCCGACATGTTGGTGTTATATCTTTCACTTAGATGTTATGTTGCACAGAGTAAATAAGTCAAGTCAAGTCACCTTTATTTATATAGCGCTTTTAACAATACAGATTGTGTCAAAGCAACTGAACAGCATTAATTAGGAAAATAGTGTCAATAATGCAAAGTGACAATAGTAAACACTCATTTTTCAGTTAAAGACAGTTCATCATTGATATTAAAATACAGCTGGATAAAACAAAAACTATGCCCGTCTTCATTTCAGGCTGCAACAAAATAAAAATGTGATTATTTTAAAGGAGGGTGATTCTTTTCTACACCCACTGTATGTATACGGTCCAAAAGTTTGTGGTTGGAAATAATATATATATATTTTTTTTTTAAGTCTCTTAAGCTCAATGAGACTGCATTTATTTGATAAAAAATACAGTAAAAAAAATTGTATTGTAATATTACAATAATATACCGTAATATTGTGAAATATTAATAATAATATTTTTAATGAAGTTTTTGAATATATTTTAAAATGTAATTTATTCCCGTGATGACAAAGCTGAATTGTCAGCATCATTACTCCAGTCTTCAGTGTCACATGATCCTTCAGAAATCATTTGAATATACTGATTTGGTGCGCAAGTAACATTTCTTATTATTATCAATGTTGAAAACATTGTGAAAACATTTGTGCAGATACCATACTCCTTCCTTACGATTCCTTACAACTTTTCAGGATGGTGGGATGCAACAAACAATTCAGTTTTTTGTTGGAATGAAGTACTGACAACCACATTGTGCAAGAATTTTATGCAAATTCCTCATTTTTCTCATGACTTGCATAGTTATGCCACTTGTATCAACTTGTTTGTAATCTCCATAAAGGACTTTTAGATTCAGTGCAGTGTTCAAATAGTACACCTGTCATGCAAAGATAAACTATAGGAAGTACACATTCTGTGTGAAATCGAGTCTCTTAGACTATGAGCTGTCTTGTGACTTAGATTTAAACACACAACCTATCAGTTACCAGTCCAAACCTTTAACCATTAGGCTAAACCACCATACCGTGTTGAATATCATGTTGATTGTGCAGGATAAGAATTTTATGCTAATGCTAATGCCTTGAATAGCTCTTTACTCAACATTTGGGAAATATGCGAGACGTGTCATGCAAAGGGGAATTCTGGGAACTGTTCAGCGCTTGCTGGGCATTCCACGGCTGATGAAATGATGTTGTATTGATTTGGAGCAGGTTGGACTCTGGTAAGGTCTGACTAAAGCAGGTGCAGATGCGTATCATTCCTCTCACACTAAGATGCTCGCTCACCTCAATGCACTACTACTCACTTGCTGTGATTAAGTACAGTGTTCTGTGTTACTGAAGATCATGTGAAAATTCTTTAAAGGGGTCATGAACTGCCCTTTTAAAATTATTTTGTACTGTTCTCTGAGGTCCACTTATAATGTTATCAAAATCTTTACATCAAAAAAATATAATTTAGCAGTAATAGGCTATTTTCTATCCTGTTTTGACCCCCCTCATCAGAACGCTCTGTTTGAATAGGTGTGGCGGATTGTAGACTCGGAAGTAAACGTCCACTGCTATGATTGGCTAACAGTTGTTTATGTTTGACAGCCTACATCCTTCATAGATGGACACTGCTGTGATTTAGGTTTAAAAATGCATAAATACTCAGTACATATTAAACGATCTGTAGTAACAGACAAAGCAATAGTGACCACATAATAAAAAACAGTTACTCACACTTGTGTGGCGCGACATTACTGTCAGATCCAGTATAGTCGGCACTGCATCATGTTTTATTTTCAATCTTTCTGAAAATTCTGTGTCGAATTTTGCCTTGTCTGTAAAAGAATCCGTGGTGAAATGAAGTGAACAAAGGACCAAGTTCTTACTGACGCGGTCTGGATCTTCGTTAAAAAAAGTTCATCCACTTTTTCCTAATGTTGGGATCAGAAGGCAATGCAAAGACTGCGTTCTTTCACAACTTTGGAGCATCTTTATCGTTTTGGTTTCTGCGTAGACCTGCGTTTGCCTCTCTCTTTATTTGCACTACATGTGTGAATCGGTGGGCGGGGCTTAACAGGCAGTGATGTAGAAGCAACTGTTGATCTTCTTCTGTGGAGGCGGGGTTTAGCCACACTCTTACGTCATAAAGTGGCACATTCCACAAGCTGTCGTTTTGGCAGATTGGCTTCAATATAAGCTGTTTTTAGACTAACGAGAAAGTTTTGAGTACTGAAATTTACAGGATGTTTTTATAGTACAATGACCTCTTATGTCAAAAGACCAATGGAATTTTGATTTCTCAGTTCATGACCCCTTTAATAATTATGTCAGAAGAGAGTTTAGATATTATTCAAACAGCAGAATGAATGTGTGTATGAATAACAGTTATGTTCTCGCTAATAATATCTCTTTGATTAGAAGGGGTCAGTCACCTTTTTCATCATTATTTTTATGTCTTGTTTACCTTTAGTGGTAACTAGCAAATACATTTCATTTGATTAAAAACTCCTGCTTTTTTTTATTAAATTACTGCTTTTAATGGAAGCATTGTTTCCAGTATTTCTATATGCAGTAAAAAGTTTTCCAAGGCAGCTGCTGAGAATGAATGTGTTTGTGGGGGGCTCCTGGTGAGCACTGGTCCAGTTCCAGTGCACGGATGAGCTTTTGGTAATGACTGAGCTTTGGTCTGTGTGAATATCCTCATCTTTTCTTTAACACTCATCCTGGATTTCACACCAGACTTGTCTAATCTGTACAGGGTTACAGAAATACGAATTTATACCTCCTGCTGTGACTTAACCTCTTGCTCACTGACACGCTTACACATAGACTCTAACCTATACTGCCTGATTTCCTAATAAAATTGCAAAACCAAGCAATATTAACACTTTAAAATAATCCAGAATTAATGTGTACTTAATTTCTAAGAGACAGAGACAGGCAGAAGGACAGAAACTCTCTCAAGACATGTTCAGAATGCCATATTACCTATAATACACATTTTCTGTGTGCATTATCAACTCAGTATATGATCAGACCTCATTGCGTGGGATAATGACTTGACCTTCAATTTCAATTGTGTCAAATGAACTGGAAGTAATATCAACTGCAATTTTAAATATTACATTTTTCATTATCGGACGACCCAAAGTTAATCTGCTGTATTTTCATACAAAATTGGATTTCAAAAAATGAAGATATTAGTTTCCATTAAATGAATGCTTCTCGCTTATGTAACCATGCAAGTCATATGCTACTACCAACATAATTGCATTCTGCACTTAATTGACCCTTCGAAAGACCTGCCCCCCTTAGTTACTGTTGCTACATCCGACCAAGCCATGGTGCTCTTACACCACACATCATGTTCTCATGTGAAAAGTACATTGCAGAACAAAGAGGAAACTGACAACACGCCAACAGACAAGACAGAGCAGCTTACTTTTGGTATGAAACAAAGTCTCAGCTTTCAAATTTTGTAATTAAAAAATCTTATATCCAGCTAATCAAGGTCTTCAGGATTACTAGAAACCTCCAAGCAGGTGTGAGTTGGAGCTGGTTGGAGCTAAACTCTGCAGAGCTGTGGCTCTCCAGAAATTGAGTTTGAGACCACTGCTCTAGCGCCTCAGTTCAAGTGGCACATGAACCGATCATCTCTTCCTCTTTACTAGTTATAGCACAAAATAAACATGAATGAAAATCAGAAGGCATCTTGTTTCAACCGCGGAAATACGTCAATGCACACAATTTTTCAAGTTCAAGTCCAACAACGTTAATATACTCTCGTCTGGTTTGTTTGTCAAACAAAATGGCAGATTCGGCGTTATGATTGGTCAGATCACCTGTCAATCCAACTCCCGCCGAATCGTCAATTCTAATGTTTGTTGTTGTATGCTGTTTCACACAATGTTGAAAAAAGCATGCTATAGTATATTAATGTTAATTTGTCCTTTTTTTTTATTTAGTCTTAGTCTTGTATCATATGTCCTTTTTTTTATTTAGTCTTAGTCTTGTATCATATGTCCTTTTTTTAATTGTAATGATATTAATTTAACCTCTCCTGGTTTTTGTTTAGTCAAGTTTTAGTTGACCAAAAGTCTGGGAACTTTAGGCATACTGCATAATGGTTAAACTGATAATCACGATTATTTTGCTCAAAATTATAATCGTGATTTTATATATATATATATATATATATATATATATATATAAAAGTGTCCTTTTAATGGGGTCTTATGATGCGTTTTCATGTTTTTATTTTTTTTAGGGTCTTATGTAGCTGTTTGTGCATGTATAAGATCTGCAAAGTTATAAAGTCTGCCACAAAAGGATTTTCTAAAAGAGATGGCTGATGATCCAGACCAGCCAGAAACGCCTCAATTGAATTCTCCCTCACATATCTATGTCGAAATGTCGACATATTTGCATAATGCCACTCAAATACCTCAATTTTTTGAGGAAAATATATAGATATTTTGGATATAGAGAGGTACTACATTTTGGTGTAGATTTTTTCGTCAACGACATTTAATGATGTCAGTGTTGTCTCATCTAGGCATGAAAAAAAGGTAATCAATTAATATTTTTCATCCGTTTTTGTTAATGAAATGAACACTACAGTATATCATGTGTTGAAGGTGCTCAGAGAAAATTGTTGAGCAGCACACAAGGCTTTAGTGTTGTAGACCAGGGCCAGGGTCTCGCCCAGCTGTCTGCCCAAGCAGGGTGAGTTTAGGGTGGGCCTCTTGTTCCTGCTCCTCCCCTCTTGAGCAGCTGTCAGGATCTTGGAGAAATGACCTATTCAGAGCAAGGACATAAGAGCAGTGTTTAAGGGCCCTGGTGAAGACTGATGGGCTACATTCACATACATGCACACGCATACATTCATGCAAACATAAAGTGGGCACACATGAGATCACGTGGTAAGCACAAATTGATTCACACACAAATACAGACACCTGCATGAACACAAAGAGTTTCTTACAGAGTGTCACAAAATGCTCAGTGAATATTAAATAACTCACAAACAAAGACGCACACATCAATATTGCACTCTTTCAGTAACTTGAGCTCTTTTTTAATGCTTGTGTCTCATATATATTCTTAACAAATGTATTTTTCCTTGTAGTTCTAAGTGCCAACAGTTTTGTGATTTCAAGCTCTTGTCAAAGGTGAGCTTGCATGCAAAGATCCATTTCCTGTTACCCTGTCAACGTCTCCATGCTAAATATTTATGAGCTTTTGGATGACTCATGCAATGGAAAATGTGACGGAAAATACGTTTGGTGTGACCATTCCCCACCTTTGGCCGAGACACTGAGTTCAAACAATCTATCATGAGCTAATCTGAAAATCTAAACGAAAGATACACTTTCTATAATCAGAAATATGCGACAGGGTTGAGTCGGCTAACAAGCCAGCTGAAGGAAAGTAACAAGCCATGAAAGCTATTGAAGCATTTCAGTGAAGGCTTCAGTGGCTGCTGAGAGATAGTGCAGTAAAACTGAGCTGATATGACGATTAATTTACGATCCTTTAATGAACATCTGCAGTGGTTCGTTCTTCATGCCATGCACAGAAAAAAATCATGTCTAAATGCACTCGCACACCTCCACATGTGACAAAATGCACACTGCCTTGCTGTAATCCGATGATGGATTTTTATGACAAACAATTATACTGTCCCACAGAAGCGCTTCTGTTCACTGAGGATCGCGTGTTCATTTGCATCCGTTGAATGAGCTGTTGCCCCTCTCTAATGTGTTTGTACCTTGAGGCACTCTGCAATGACTGTCATATTTTATGTGGGTTGATTAATGTTCCTCCATCAGCTGCCTTGAAGGTTTTAGCATTCTGTCAAGTAGAGGTGAAGTCATGCTATGGAAATGAGCTTTTGGCAAAGGTTTAAGTAGTGGCATGTTTTGCTAAAGTTAGCTGAACACTTAAAGCAAGTGGTTGTTTTTAAGCCTGGATGAGTCTGTTAGCATGATAGCATGCTAATAAAGAGGCAGGATACAAACTGAGAGCTGTTTAGTCAGCAGTGAAGTCACACTGTGTGAGCCTTGACTATGAGGTCATAGGTTGGTCAGTGTAATTAAGGAACCAGGTCCCCATCAGCAGAATCAATGTTAAACCAGATTTACCGGAGTTTGGGTCCAGTTTAGACCAGCTGATAAACCATATTTAAACCAGTATTTCTCAACCTTAGTGACCTCCTATTGTTTATTGTAAGGTTCTTTAAAAAGGTTTTCAGGTTATTAAATTGTTCTTTACTAAGAAAACATAGTTCTTGTTAGAACTGTTCACTGACAGTTTCTTTGGGAAACCCAGAATGGTTCTTCTGTGGCTTTGCTGTGAAAACCTCCTTTTGGAACCTTTATTTTTAAGAGTGTAGGCTAAAATATTTTCAGCATTTCTGCTGTAATTATAGACTTTGATTAGCCCCGCCCCTTTTCAGCGCTGCACTTGTTGTCTTCAGTCTTTCATTGCCACAGCTTGAAGGTAAGTTAGTATGAATTAATGAAAGAATGCTCGTTTTAAAATCTTCCTGGTCTACTGACATTTGTTATGACATCTGCTTCTGCTTCAAACATTACAATACACATGATCACTTTCGTTAACACTATAATGAGTAAATGCACTTCACCAGCTAACTACTCTTCAACTGTGATGCTATAGAGTTACCACAGAAACGGATGTTCAAAGACAAAATTCTAAAGATGGCTGCGCACTTCTTTCTCTGACGCACAAGGTCTGTATACCAAAGCTGCTGATTTTCAAAAAAGTTTTTATCAACCCTAACTGGAGCTATTTGTATATTAACCACAATACTTGATTATTACGTTTTAAGAACTGCTTGTTCTTCAGTAAAAACAATAGGTATTGAGAAAAATAAACAGAAATGTGGTTTTAGTTTACGTCTTGATTAGATAATGGCCTTAATCTCTTGCAGCTTTTGCTGCATATGCTGGCTGCGGTATTGGCAGCAAGTTTAATAATGCATAATAATATTGTTCCAATATCTTATGCGCTTTAGGCCATCAAGACCCTTATTCATTTTAATAAAATTTTAATATTCTTTCTTTCTCTCTCTGTCTCAGTTGCTCTGTCTCTCTCTCTGTTTTTTTGTTCTAACAAATGATACAGATGTGTGTGCTGTTTTGTAGAAATTAGTTGATGAAAGCAGGATAATACACCTCTGGGGAATCTCTGTTTCTCTTTCTCTCTCTCTCTCTCTCTCTCTCTCTCTCTCT
>NW_015505394.1:2503350-2505467 GCF_001515645.1 Sinocyclocheilus grahami | reverse complement strand
GTGATGCTATAGAGTTACCACAGAAACGGATGTTCAAAGACAAAATTCTAAAGATGGCTGCGCACTTCTTTCTCTGACGCACAAGGTCTGTATACCAAAGCTGCTGATTTTCAAAAAAGTTTTTATCAACCCTAACTGGAGCTATTTGTATATTAACCACAATACTTGATTATTACGTTTTAAGAACTGCTTGTTCTTCAGTAAAAACAATAGGTATTGAGAAAAATAAACAGAAATGTGGTTTTAGTTTACGTCTTGATTAGTCTACTTTTTGAAAGAATTGTAAGCATTTTAAATGTTAGATTATTTTAATATATTAATCCCTTTATTATTGAAATGCTTTTAAGTCATCTTGATGCCCCCTTGGAAGATGGCTGAGACCCCCTATTGTTGAGAACCACTGATCTAAACCAGCTAGGATCAACTAATGATTGTAAACAACCAGCTTTGACCAGTTAGAATCCAAGATAACCTAACTTCCATACAGAGAAAGAACTTTTAAGAGAGAATTGTCCCCATTTGATATGTATGGTCACTTGGTTACACACTCAAGTCAGTGTAGTAGTTAAAACTTCCTTCTGGAAATTTTTGTAAGCAGAATTCTTATCGTGGGTGGTTTGATTGTGTTTTCATGTGCACTCTGGCAACGTTATGATTGAGGAATGCACCTGATGTTGCAGGCAGTGACATGACGAGATCTACATCTAGACTGTTGATGTTATGCAGGCTGCATTTCTCAAATGTGTGATTGTGTACAACTGAAGCAGTCTGACATTCACTGGTGTATGAGCACATGTCTAGGCCGTGACTGCAAGTGAAAAAAGAGTGTCATTGTCAAAATGTATGTGTTTGTTTGCGTGCTTGGCTTGCACTCTGCTGCGAATCCAACATATTTCCACTCTTATCTCTCATCTCTATGCATGGCGAATCATGAGTGCACACACACGGCTTTGAAAAGCTGACAGTGTGTTTGTTGATGTCAAGCACCAGCGTGTTTCAGGGATTACATCCTCACTTTCTTCTTGTTTTGGTATCCGAAAGAAGAACAAAGAGAGGCAGGAATCCTCCGAAGGTTCTGGGGTTTTCCTCTCTCATTCTGTGTGATGAGGGTTGCTGAAATCTCTAACAAAAGGCCAAAAGAAGAAGAGTACAACCAAGTTTTTTTAGATGATTTTATAATTATGAATTATGATTTGGTAATTAAATGATCACATAAATAATTTTATACTGTTTCCTGAAAGCATTGTAGTACTTGTCGTAAATGTCTTTCAGTTTGAGGTGTTCTTGAGTAATCTTAATATGCTTCTACATTGGACATTCTTTTATATTTTTACATTTTGGGTTTCATGATTGTTTTACTGTTTAAATTTGGCTGAAAAGCCATTAAATAATAAATATATTTAATTGCATGTGCCCATTGTGACATCTTAACCCGCATAGTGTGATAACATGTCTCACTGAAAGGTCAGAGTTTAATGAACTGTGTATTTTCTCCTGAGAAATAATGGTGGAATTGCTCAATTGATTTCTCTGTAGTAAAGACTTCAGTATTTGTGCCTATTCAGTATATCGACCTTGAGAAATATTCAAAGGAGTAAATGTGTGACAACCAGCCTCAGTCTCCCCGATTACCTTATTATTATTGTGAAAAGAGAAAATTAAAATATATACATACATAATATGTGCTGTTGTACACATTCATAACATTTTCGTCTTTACCAATTATAGTTTATATAAACCACTAAACATTCATAGTGCAGATTAAATGGAATTAAGGGAAAATAAAGATTTTGAAATCTATATAATATAGAATTTCTGTAAAACATTGGCTTGTTGTGGATTGCTCACAATTTCAGTAGTACTATATGCCAATATTTACAATATCAGGTTAGCACACATTAACAGATTAGTCTATTGAATAGGGAAAGATAAGTGCGCTCTGGTCATTTCATTTGAAGACAGTATCAGATTGCAGGTAATGGAGTTGAATCCCTTCACTGGATTCTGATGCATTTGGCCAGTGTCCATTCTGACTGAAAATGGCACATAGTAGTGAAGAACATCTCTGAACAAATTAGGAAGAATCCTCTGGAAGGAAAGTATCTGCAGTATTTATG